>NW_019426038.1:94327-112195 GCF_000390285.2 Anoplophora glabripennis
TATTATTATTATAAAATTAAATAATTTATAACAAACCTATACAAGTCTGTAGGTATCAAAATTAAAAACCACTTCTAAAGTGTGGTTGAATTTCCAGTCTGATTGTGACGTCCTCCTCTTCATTAGATAATAGACTTTAAATTTGAAGATGGTTGTTATTTACAAAGGCGCCTACTACAAGGGGGCTGGGGAGATTGAGCCCCCTCATAAACACAGGGAGCGGAGCCCCCTGATTCTTGTCACACAACGTCGAAATTACTTACTTGCTAGGTGTGAATATACAGTGAAAGAAATAATGTTAAATAGAAAAAGTATTGTTAAAAATTTATTATTAAAGAATTATTAATACAAAACTAAAAAGTATCTATCCATAATAATAAAAGTCACAAAATAAAAATAAATTATATTAACTAAAATAAATTTGTAAATACAGCAGTAACCCAAAATAATGTAATTACAAAAATGTCCCCGAAAAGAAAAATATAAGTAATATTTACAGGGTCGGAAAGTTCCCATGGTTCATCGGCCGTTACGTGAGAGCGATAAAGAAAGTCATAGAAATCCGTGCGATAGAGAAAGATGGCTATAATGAAGGCGTCTAATAGTCACCGCCCATTTCATCCTTCCACAAATAAGATCCACTTCTTATTACCCTGTGTATGTATATCACATACAATCTGCCTCTAATAAAAAATAAAGTTTTTCCTTCTGCAAAAGAAAATAAAATACATACATGTTTTGGTAGCAACATTGAGGAGGATATCGGTACATGTATACAGGGTGTCCCATTTTAAATTACGGACCTGAATATCTCGTCAGGGAAGTCACCAATCCGAAAATAACCCTTACGAAAGTTTGGTTTCGGAGAGGAGCACCGGATGGTGACTTTAAATTTGACTTTGACATTGACCTTCAGGTACGTTTGAAAGCCAAATCTAGTGATTTAAATAGAAACCTCTATTTTCGTCCCCGCATTCGGAAAGAGCGCAGAATTTTACGTTTAGATAGGTACTTATGAGTCTACTTTAGAATGACCTTTAAAGGTTATTTCAAGGATAAAATATTTGATATTACGCGCCCGAATATCTTGTCAGAGGAGCCTCCAATCCGAAAATAACTCTTACAAAAGTTGTTGGATGCGGAGGGGGACATCGGATGGTGTCCATCAATTTCACCTTGACGAAAAAGAAAAGCGTAAGTACCTGCCTAAACGCAAACGAACGTATCTATCTAAATATAAACGAGCCTGAACTACCTATCTAAACCTAAAATTTGGCGCTCTCTTTGAATCCGAGGTCAAAAATTGATGTTTCTATTTAAAAAATTAAATTTGACCTTCAAATGACCTTCAAGGTCAAGGTCAGACTGAAGATAACCATCCGATATTTTCCATCGAACCCAGCAACTTTCGTAAGGGTTATTTTCAGACTGGTGGCTTCCCTGACGAGATATTCAGGCGTGTAATTATATGGGACACCCAGTATTTATTTATTTTTTTATCTATAAAAAGTGTTATTGATCAAATCACAAGTCGATCTATCAGAAGGTTCACTTTATTCCGTTGTATATTTAAATATAAGAAATCGGAGGTTTAACGTTGTATAGAAAATGATTATATATACATATAATAATTAAAAATAATTAAATCCTAATAGAATATAAGGGGAAATAAATGGAACATAATTTTGCGTTCCCGCTTCAAAATTCAATTAAACTTTCCTCACTCAAAATTTTATTTGTTTAGAATTAGAAGTTTATTAAATGAAAACACAACTCGCGTACATGGCATCCAAATTATAATTAAATTACATTAAATCAAAGCGGATTCCGAAATCTTGTAAAATATGTTAATAGGATGAATTTCTCATTATGTGATAATTAATATTAAATTGGGATTTTCTTAGATCCACCACCGTAAATATTATCGGACCAGAAATTCCATTCGCGAATTTTGAAATATTGATTCCGCACATAAAAAATATCATAAGGATGAACATAGATCCTAAAATAAGGAATATGATGAATATCTCTTATCACCACCCAGCCCAAAGGCAAGTTATAAGAGGAAACGGATATTGAACATGTCAACAGAATGACACCTAAGAACAAAGAAAACAAAGAACATCTAGCAGTAACTTATCTACCTTATACAATATAAGGATATACTGACAAGTTAGTCTGCGACTTAAGAAGACATAGTATAATACTGTAAAACTTCAAGCAAGATAGCCTTTTCTAAAACTACATGTAAGAGTGGTTTAGAGAATTGCGTTTTCTTTGAAAACGACTGAAAATAATTAAATTATGCAATTTGACACAAATTTTCAGCCACTCTATAAAAGTACTTGTATTGAGGTGACACTGGAATAAGAACATAGAGAAATCAGAAATTACGGAGCACAAAGCAGATACAGAGCACTCAGTAGACTAAGTAATACCGGAACTTTAGAAAGAGAGAGATATAAATGACACGTAAAAGTCTGTTCAAAACGTCATAAGTCATAGACTTCAAACTGTACACCAGACTATGAAGAACAGAGAGCTGTTTCTCTAACTGTCAAATAGTTTAAACCAACAACGTGGCAACTGCCCAAAAATTGTATAACCATTAAACTGAGGTGGCCTCAATTCCCGAAATTTGGACTCCTTAAATGTTTTGCTTGTTTCATTCAAAATTAGATTTTTTAATCCTTATTATGTTTATTTGCTCCCACTAGAGTAAATGGAATATTAATACATTGTTTTTAAGGAGGTAAATCGATTTTACCATAGAAGTGTAAGTTGCTATGGACTACGGAAGGTAAGTGAGGTAACCTCCCTAGGGAAAAAAGCGATTTCGAATTATAAATGTATATTTTATGAACATTACATTTTATTAATTATTATGAATGAATATTTATACTAATTGAACAGTTAATACATTTAGGAACATTCATAAAATCTGGATAATTATTCCCCTCATGTTTACAAATTGTTACATTTTTCTGAAAATGATTTGACCGCTCCATTTCAGTCACAGGAGGCTCAATATTATCTGACTGATCCATTAAACTAGTATGATGCAACGTACTACTAGAACCTGGAGTTGAAGTGTCATTGTAAATTATCCTGTTTGCTATTTCATTTTTGTTACTTAAACTGTCAGCAACATAACTTTCTGCAATTGTGGCTGATTTCCACCCACCATGTCTCTTGATTTATAATACATCAACTCCTTTGTTAGCCAGTAACGTTGCCGATGTTCTTCGGAATGAATGGCCTGTATATGTTCTAGTTTCAAAAACTGTGCAATCTTATTAGGAATCATATAAAGGGTATTCTTACCATCTGGTTGGTTATAACATCTACCTGCTTGATACCGCATAAAAAAGCGTGAAATTTCAGTTTTAATTTCCAATCTGATCTTGATACATTTCTTGAGAATTTCTAAGTGAGAAACAGAACCCAGACGAGAAGTAATTGTAAACATACGTGACATACCATGTTTAGAATCACATACCATGTTTAAAATCAGGAATTATAACTACAATAATGTCATCGAAATTTTTGAAATTGACGTCCCAAATAAGTTTGCAAAACTCATCAGAACGGCATGCTCCTGCAATGCCTAAGACCGTCACTACCTTCATTTGCAAATATGTGTTACCGGATGCCTGAACGAAAAAATCGTTGACTTGTTCTCTTGTAAAAACGTTTGACTTTTTAGGTGTATAGCCGTCATTCTTACGTTTCAAAAATGCTCTCAGCTTGGGGTATTTTGATATATCTACGTTCTTCTTTATGAAAATACTTGACTTAATCATTGAGTATTCACTCAAGAAACTCGCCGGTGACTTTAAAGTTCTTGACTTCTCCATGAAATATGCTAGCAGTGACATTTCAGAAACATCAGTATTTTTGTTCTGGCATCATTCTTTGAAATTTCTATATGCTCGTTCGTAGCGCACTTTCGACTTCTCGGGCAATAAAAATTCGCAGGCAGCATTTGCTGGACTTTCTATTTGAAAATCGCTCATTTAGAAATAATAATTCAAAACCAGCAAACTTGCAACTTTTATGTAGGTTTGTTTACCTTTGAAACGACAAGATCCAAACAGGTAAGGCGACTTTGCAAGATTTCGAATAATGTCAAAATGAATTGATTAAGAAATGTCAAAAAACCTAATCTTGATTTCATGAACCATATAGAACTGTAGGAGCAGATGAAATGTTATACACCACGCAGCAGTTAAATATAATTTACCAGTCTCGGACTCTATTGCTAGTCCTCGCTCCGCTCGGGCGCAAAATCGTCCTCGACTGGTAAATAATACTTACTTTCTTTATGGTGTAAATAACTATCTGTTACTTAAAAAAAGTCCAATTTTTAGTTTCTTAGTCAGATTTAGAGAGAAGTAGTCAAATTACATTTATTGTACAAATCTGATTTTAAAAATGACTAAAGATTTAGATGTTATCATTACTTAAAAGTTACTAACATTAATAAACAAATATACAAAAAATAAACAAAGAAATTGTTAATGAATCAATAGATTAAGCAAATTATGTTTTTCTCTTCGCGAATCGAAAACTACAAATTTTGGGTATTTGTAGTTTTTTCTATACAAATTCAGCCTAGTTCATAAAAAAATACAAAATTTTAACCTTCATAAAATGAATGTTACCTAATAAATTTGGTACATATCACAATGGTATTTTACCATTCCAAAATTGTATTATCTAGACGCCAAACTGCAAATTAATTAACCCACACCCACTTAGATGAAAACAATGAAGAAATAACGACGATATCTGGAGATAATTGATTTTCATTAAAAAGTTCCGTTCATTATGCAGTGAAACAAAGGCGAAATTAATTTATTTTTTTTATGCAGTTTTCAGTCTCAAAGGGCTTCAATTAATGGACATGCCTAACGGCCAAACCGCTGTGAAAATGGCAAACGTCATTCATCTGAACATGTAATGTTTTAATTAAACTCAGGAGATGGAACAGAAATATCTGTATGTGCACTTAATTTATCTCTAGCATCTATTGTTATTTGCGCCACATGCAAATAGAGCAATTTCCATAAGTGCAATTCTATAGAATGTCCCGAAAATGCAGTTTTTCCATCTGTACCTCCCATAAAAAAGTTAAAGCCCAATACAGGGTGAGCCGGTACTTAATACAAAAAAGTCGATCATAAATAGATGTCAAAATAATATCGGTTCTTCATTTAATTTTTTTTCATACGGGCCTTCGTTAATAAGTTACTGGCCCTCAAACGTGAAAATTTTCTAAACTATTAACTTCAGCGAATGCGAAATCGTTGACTTGCGAATTTGGTGATTGATAACACATACATACAGCTTGTTTTTGATGTTGTAAGTGAAACTTCATTATGCCCAGAACGCCAGGGACGGACTATGCCCAATGTTTAACAACCCAGAATTTTTACATAGATTACGATCACAATCTGCCTGTATCAAAAATATGTAAGTTTCCCGAAGAATTTACCAACCTCTTGGTTCAACTCGGTAAAATTCATAGTTTAGCAAATAATTGTGATTTTATGTCACAGTGCACATTGAGCGGCGTCTCCGCCATTTGTTGTTTTTAATTTTTAATTGGACATAATTACTATGTTAGAACCGTACTTATTTTTAAAGTAAGAGCCTAGAAAATTTTGTCTAGTAATATAATTTTCACTAGCAAAATGTAACAAACACAATTGACATAACATAAAATAGAAAAACAAAACAAGAATAAGTTGTATGTTATCAACGTATGTGTGAACTTGGTAAATTTTATACAAAATACGGATTATTGAAGCTGTAATTTATCAAGTAGGCTACTGTCATGTAAGCAATGCAATTTTATAATTTATGCATAACTTTCGTGATCTTTATATTTTCTGTGTTCTGTCAATTATGCCAGAATTTACTCTTGATGAATATGCAGATTTGCATTTAATGTATGGATTGGCTTCTGGCAACTCTTTAGAAGCTAGAAGGCTTTATTCTGCGCGCTATCCTAACAGAGTTTCATATAACATTAGAACTTTTGTCAGCATCGATCGCAGATTACGATAAACAGTAACGTCAAAAAAATATTTTATTGCTGTCCGTATAAAATAAACAAAGAAGTAATTTTCATTGTGGTTAGATTAGACATAGGTACCTACCCCAGAAATGCTTTTTCATGTACAAACAAATAACATTTGTAGACTTAAGAAGTGTGTGGAGGTGGAAGGTATATTGAAAATGTGTTTTGATAGTTTTCGTTCTATTAAATTATTTTTTTAATTTACTTTATCTTATTCTTATTTTGTTTTTCTATTTTGTGTTATGTGTAGTATGTCAAATTTTGTTAGTGAAAATTACATTAGCAGATAGTAAGATTTTCTAGGCTCCTATTTTAAAAATATGTACGGTTCTAACATAGTAATTGTGTCTCTTATTTTATAGTAATTATGTCCAATTAAAACTTAAAAACAAAAATAATGGAGGCGCCGCTAGATGATAAAATCAGATATATTTCCTAAACCGTTAATGTTATCGACTTGAAGCAAGAGGGTATTATCGTTGATAAATCCATCAGGGGTCTTATTTTTGATACAGGCAGATTGCGATCGTCATCTATGTAAAAATTCTGGGTTGTTAACCATTGGGCATAGTCCGTCCCTGACGTTCTGGTCATAATTAAGGTTTACTTACAACATCAAAAATAATCTGTACGCATGTGTTATCGATCACCAAATTTGCATCATGCTGAATTTATTAGTTTAGAAACTAAATATAAATGACTTTAATTTTCACTTTTGAGGGCCCGTAACTTGTTAACGAAGGCCCGTATGAAAAAAATTTATATGAAGAACTGATATTATTTTGACCTTATCTATCTGTACTCGAGTTTTTGTATCAAGTACCGGGACACCCTGTATACAGGATATTCCGATTTTAATTTATTAGACTTCGGGGTCAGATCAAACAAAAAAATATCTAATAGTATTTTGGCTTATGAACTTATTTCTCAAAAAATGATTTAGTGCAAGAAATAGCGACTAATTACATTTATAAACTTTTAATCCATTAAAGTTGTGCTCGGCTTATAGGGTCCGCAAAAAGAAAATTCCAAACAGGGTGATTTTTTCAGGGTTGCTTGGGGACTGTCTCCCGAGTATCTTCAACCAAAAGATTATACTCGAACTCCTGGTACGAATTGCGCTATGGGGGTGGTTGGTTTCTTAAACATTTTTTAAAGCAAAATGACCTTGATAAAAGTTGTAGAGGATCAAATTATTCTGAACAACTTTTCCCAGCGTGACATATACATATACCGTAACACACTAGTACCATAAATAACTATTGTCTTGGTTTTGCGCCCATGATTTTTTTGGACTTTTCTTAATTATGTTAAGTTTAAAAGTTCGTTTCTAAAACAAATTATATTTTTTTTATGAAAAAAAATTGTCTTGAAGTTATTTTCAAATTACTCAACAATATCGATTTCATATTAAAAAAATAATTACTGAAAAATAACTTGTTTTCCAAATAGAATGGAAGATATCTATTTTGTTAGAAACACCAACTGAAATTAAATGCTCTTATCCAATTTCCAAAATATCCACTAGGGACAAAATTTTGGGGTTCATTAGAGACGGTATCTCTCCGTCACTGGTTGACACATTAAACTATCAACTTAGCGAATTTTTCCACATAATTAGTTAAATAATTATTTATTTAAACATTTTAAATGATTTTTTTTTCAATTTCAGCACTCTGCATCTAGAAAGTGCATGTGCAATTCGATAGATTCTGTAAGACGACTTAATTAATTTTCTTCCTACTGGAATAATTTCATAGTTCATTTTGGTGAATTCATGAGGTAGTTTTCCCTTAAAATTTGCTTGGAACATACAGCACAATTTCTATCATATTCCTCAGTGTCTACATAATATAGAAAACTAATTTTTCAAGATGTACAAAACTCCCAATAAATAAAAATATAAAAAGTATGCCACAAATGAGTAACCTCAAACAATATATCTTAATTACAAGTAAAAGTTATTAAGAATTTATATCCTTTATCAAGTTGATGAGGTGAATCTTTTTTGCAATATTTGTGCAGATGTAGGTATTAATTATTCTTAAATATTAAATGCGTTATTTGTTCAAAGTTAGCTGTACCTATTATAAACTTTTGGCCTGCTCTTCTCATTTTTGCTCTATATTTTTTCTAGGCTCAATCTAGGCTAAATCGGACCAACATTATCAGCAAATAACATATTTAATAAACTGTAATTATATTCATAAACAAGAGCAATACGGTTAAAAATGCTACATTATAGCAGTGTTTTTAAACTTAAACAAAATGTTACTTTATTTGGAAGTTCATTCATAAATTTATTTTAAACCATTTTGTCTCCATGATTACCCTATTCGAGAATAAATTAATTATTTGTGGAGTAGTTTTAGATTTTTCACTTATTTTTAGTTTAGTTATAAATTTTACTACATTTTAAAAATAAAAAGAAAAAACTTTTGTGACAAAGGGATTAGTCGGGTTGTTTTTATTAAACTGTTTTTACTTAAATATTTAAATATTACTAATCAGTTAATCAAGAATGCACTGACCACCCATGACTTATATCAGACCAAATAATTTAAAGGAATGTTAAATTCGTAATTTTAGAATTGAGAAATATTAAGCTGAGGTTATTAATGTCACAAGGGCAAAAATAAATTAAAAATTTCATTTTTACAAAGTGAAATATAAATATTGGCAAAATATTAAAAAATATTTTGTTATATAATTACTACTTAACGTTAAATTTTGTTTGTAATACATACATTTTTTTAATTGTTAATTTCCCTTTAAATAATTAAACACACATTATGTTAACTTACAAATGTGTACATATAGGTACTAGGAATGTATCGGTAATGGGTAGGTATTAGCACAGAATATATAGCTATGTAGCTATATATTCTGTGGTATTAGTAAATTCTTATACAAAGTCAAAGTTTAAGTATTACATTACAGTAATATGAAAGAAACAGCACCAACATTATATAAGTTTGGCACATACATTTTATGAGATATAACAAATTGTATATTTAAATCAGATTCTGCATCAAGAAAAAAATAATATCTATAAATTATCTTTATTAAATAAGAAATAAAAATTATACTCTTCCTACAATTTATTATGTTTATATCAATCTTACAAACATTCAAATATATACCATAATTTAATCATGTCAATAAAGCACCTCAGATGCCAGCAACAATACCTAGACATTGTATTAAAATCCATGTTCTAATTTTGTATATGTTTTGTGATTTTAAATTCGTAGCCGTCGAATAAGCTCAAGTAAAATGCCTTTCTTATACAGGGTGTCCCGCATAAAAACAGACACAGGGCAGGTGCAGGGTGTCCAAAATATTGTAATTTAACCAAACTTACCTACATACAAAGTTGCACCCCTGAGGAGTTATTAGCCCTCAAAGTGGGGCACTAAATTTTGAAAAAAATCTTTGCAACGCTTTACCGTAGAAGTACCAAATTTGGTACATGATTTAGGTTTATTACTGGTCTTCTTCGACTATGATTTAAAGTTAATTGAAGCACTACAAGGTGTTCATTGGGGATGACTCACCCCTAAAATTGTTCAGAACTATTTTTTCATTGACCGAATTGAAAAATAGTAATATTAATTTACAGCAGAATTTAATTTAAAATTTTTTTTTACTCTATACTTAAATTTTAAAAAACTTTATGGTTTTCAAGAAAAACCGTATTAACTGACACAAAATTTTAACAGTGTTTTTTTTTAATAATAATAATTTATTTCCGTTCGACACAGTACATGTATAGGAATTGTCATAAACACTTACACACTAAGATACACCTGTTAAAAATTCTGGTACAGAATAATAACGCTTATCAAGTAAATACGCTTTTAATGCACCCTTATATAAAAATACATTATTAATCGTTTTTATTTCATCAGGCAGTTTATTATACATTTTTAACCCTAAATAATTAGGAGAGTTTAAAATTACTTTTTTCTAGTAAATGGAACATGAAAGTATTTACTTTGCCTTGTATTACACTGATGAACGGAACTATTTAATGTAAATTTATTTCTATTTTGGAAAACATACAAACACAACTCAAAGACAAACAAACACGGTAANAAACAGACACAGGGCAGGTGCAGGGTGTCCAAAATATTGTAATTTAACCAAACCTACCTACATACAAAGTTACACCCCTGAGGAGTTATTAGCTCTCAAAGTGGGGCCCTAAATTTTGAAAAAAATCTTTGCAACACTTTACCGTAGAAGAACCAAATTTGGTACATGATTTAGGTTTATTACTGGTCTTCTTCGACTATGATTTAAAGTTAATTGAAGCACTGTTCATTTTGGATGACTCACCCCTAAAATTGTTCAGAACTATTTTTTCGTTGACCGAATTGAAAAATAGTAATATTAATTTACAGCAGAATTTAATTTTATTTTTTTTTACTCTTGTTAAATTTTAAAAAACTTCATGGTTTTCAAGAAAAACCGTATTAACTGACACAAAATTTTAATAGTGCTTTTTTTTTATTAATAATAATTTATTTCCGTTCGACATATTACATGTATAGGAATTGTCATAAACACTTACACACTAAGATACAACCTGTTAAAAATTCTGATACAGAATAATAACACTTATCAGGTAAATACGCTTTTAATGCACCCTTATATAAAAATACATTATTAATCGTTTTTATTTCGTCAGGCAGTTTATTGTACATTTTTAACCCTAAATAATTAGGAGAGTTTAAAATTCCTTTTTTTCTAGTAAATGGAACATGAAAGTATTTACTTTGCCTTGTATTACACTGATGAACGGAACTATTTAATGTAAATTTATTTCTATTTTGGAAAACATACAAACACAAATCAAAAATAAACAAACACGGTAAAGTTAAAATATTAAGGCTTTTAAAAGTATTTCTACACGAATAAGTACTTGTAACCCCTACCATACATCTCATTATTCTTTTCTGGGCAATGAAAACTTGTGAGGAAAGTGTAGAACTTCCCCAAAAACAAAGACCATATCTGAGTCGAGAATAAACTTGAGCGTAATATACGCACACAAGCTATTCCAGATCAAGTACTGTCCTTAAATTACGAAAGAGGTATGCAAAAGAAGATAGCTTACTCACCAGTATTTCTCAGTGAGTTTTCCAATTTAAGTTTTTATCAATATAGAGACCTAAAAATTTAACTGTTTCATCATTGGAAGTCAAACAAACATTGTTTAGTGTAAAATTATGGGTATTACAAATTTTTTGAGCACCATAAAATCTCAAAATTTTGGTTTTGTTTATATTGATGTACAGAGAATTTTGGTAGAACCACTCTGTCAAATTACTTAATAAACTATTACAGTCAGCTTCTAATGCATTCTCATTGATATTAGATGTAATAAGAGAGGTGTCATCAGCATATATTGTAAAATGCGTACTACTCGAGAGAGAATCTATTTCATTCACATACAATAGATAAAGCACTGGACCTAGAACAGAGCCCTGTGGGACACCTTGTTTTACTTGGTGTGACTCAGAGTTATTATTATTAATAGAAACATATTGAGTCCTATTTTCAAGAACTCAGAGCTAAGCCTCGAATACCATATGCATACAATTTAGATATTAATTTTTTCTGGTCAACACAATCAAAAGCTTTACTGAGATCACAGAAGATACCCACTGGATACTCACCAACGTCAAGAAAATGGTAGACGTGTTCTAAAAATGAATGCATAGCGGTACCCGTTGATCTTCCCTTGCAAACACCGTGTTGATTATCTGTTGAGAAAGTTAAATTTTTCTAAAAAGGTTATTAATCGGTTTAAAAAACAATATTCAAATATTTTAGAAAAGACAACAGGCTGAGTAACAGGTCTATAATTCTCTATACAAGAGGGATTTCCTCCCTTGAAAATAGGAACAATTTTCCCAGATTTTAAAACATCTGGAAAGGTACCACATTCGAAGTACAAGTTAACAAGGTAGGTAATTGGTTGTATTATGTAACCAATAACACGTCTTATTAAGAACATTGGTACATCATCAGCACCAGATGAGTTTTTATTTTTTAACTTTATTGTTAATAATTTAAGAATTTCATCAGCAGTGTTGGGGTTTAAATAAAGAGAATTGTCGTTTTCCGGGTATTTCTCTAATAATAATCTTTTGTGGTGCATTTACAAAAAATCATTGAATAGTGATGCCACCGGCCCAGGTTCTCTATAAGAAACATCGTCAATAGTTATTTCAATTTTAGGGTAAACTTTATTTTTATTACTACCTTCCAAGTAGAAATTGATCTATTGTCTGAGAAAATAATTTTATTTTGATAATAAGCTCGTTTAGTTTGTTCAACCAGGTACTGATGTTTCTTTTTCTGTATTTTGTAAAAAGGTATTAATACCGGATAAGTTCTTTGTAATATATAAATATTTCTCAAATACAAACTAGAAGCTCTCACACTATCGTTAATCCATTTTTTATTCACAGGTATATTGCTGCAATATCTTCTAACTGGAAAATTGAGGTTGAAATAGTATAAAAATATATTATAAAAAAATGAGAATGCATCATTTATCTGGTGTAGGTTGTATAAACTTTGCCAATCTTCATTTTGCAGGGCATTGGAAAAGTTAAATATGGCAGTATTATTAAAATTCCTTTTAAGATAAAAACTCTTTTGAATATGTTTGTTCAAACTTACACCTAAATCGCAAAGTACAGTCCTATGATCGGATATACTGTTATCAATTACACAACAAGAACCCTCTAATTTAAAATTTATAAAAATGTGATCAATCGTACTCAAAGAGGTCTCTGTTACTCGAGTGGGCCAATGAACTATATTAACTAAATTAAAACACGCTAGTAAGTTACTTAAATAACTAAATTCTCTTGAATTATTAAATGAGTTTAAATTAAAATCTCCTGTTAAAATAATTTGATAATTTGGTTTTAATAAAATATTAAGCACATCAGATAGCCCATTAAAAAAATAATTTTAAGTCTCCAGAAGGAGATCTATAACAATTTATTACAATTGTATTTATACCATTCAGTTCGCAACTCAAGGCACATACTTCAAAATCTTTCTCAATACAATGAGCTTTTAATTCTATACAAGTCGATTCAAAATTATTCTTAACAAATATTGCAACGCCTCCGCCAGTAAAGTGAGACCTACAGAAAAAGCTTACTAACTTAAATTCGACGATATGCAAAGCGCCGATCGATTCCGACTTTTGCCAAGTCTTGGTAAAACAAATAAATAAAGATTCAAGTAATCATATATAACTACATATAAACCGTCGACATGGCCACATGATTGCGTTTAGACTTTGTGTATTTAGCAGCAAAATAGACGGGTCAAATATTATGTTCCTTGTTCCATCATTCTTCTGCGCAACACAAAAAACTGTTGAATACAAGCACAACTTGGCCAATATTGGGGTTCCATTGCCCTTTTAAAGTTGTCCTGGTAGACGGAAACCTTAAACGACGTGTAAACTTCAGGATGTTTAGAATTTAATGATTCGCATCTAACCTCGGGAAAGTTACTTTTTAAAAATTTTGTTAAATATGCTGCGGTTGTTTTCGGATCCAGACGGTATACATGAATGTCGACAGTTTTTGGGACACCCTTTATGGCCACATGATCCATATTACCAACCACAATCGATCTCTTCCGTCTCTTATGAGTAACTGATTGCCATTCCTGCTTCGTTTGGAACTGGGAAACATTAGTTTTTTCGGCATTGGCTAGCTTTATGCACTCATCCATTTTCAACTGCATTTCTACTTGCTTAATACCTTCTGCCACCACATTGTTTGTTATTAAATTGGGACTTGTTTATTATTTTCAGTCAATATAGGCTGTGCATTGTTTATATTTACATTAGTGGAATCACCAGCCTTAATCACCGAAAGTTTTTTACTTTCTTTTTTATGAGAACTTCTTTTTACTTTGGAATTCGTTGGTTTTTCTTGGTCTGCATCAATATTCGTAGTATGTAGCACATATTTATTTAAGAATTCTATATGATTATTGAGTAATTTAATTGTATCTCTCAATTCTTGGATAATTCTGTCTTTTTGTTTTAAGATATAATTAAAAATTTTACTATCTACCCTGTCACAGTAGGTACTAACTTCGTCGGCATCAAAGAAGATAGCATCAGTGTCCTGAACCATTTCACGACAAATAACTTTATTGTCGTTAAGAATTTTTACAGCATTAGTAAGTTTAGCACAACTCAAATGAAATGCACTAAAACAGTTCTCACATTTTAAAGCATTCACCACATTTTTATTGCATCTTTTGCACACATTCACTGAAGAGCTTGTCGAAGTCGACATGCTTGCTTCTTTTTTTGTTAGAAAATAATCAAAAAGTCAGTAGTAGGCAATGAATTTATCTTTCAAACTTGTCAGTTAGCAATAAAATTATTTTATTTCAACAATTCTTCCACACTTCCTTCACAGAAATCCAGCACAAGTACCATATCAACTTGTTCGCTAAATGTAAATTTTCCAGCCATTTTGAACAACGATAAGAGGCAATTGTTGAAATAAATAGATATTTATTTTTTTCTGTGACGGGAAAAACAACGATTTAATATTGAAAAAACATTATTGTTGCGTTGCTAAGAAAACCTTTAAAGTAATCAAATATCTGTCAATTTAATTCTGTGATTTGATTTAAAAATTGTAAACTAGTGGTTGTTTAGTAGTTATTTTGAATAATATAAAGTTAAAAAATGTCTGATTCCGAGTTTTCTGACTGCACCGGAGTTAGTAGAAGCAGCGAAAGTAGCGTTACAAAAATTATTGCCAGCTAAATCGCGTTACTTATGTATTTTGTATATATCCGGGAAAAAAGTACTCACTTTTTTCCCGGGGAAAAAAGCAATTTCATAAAAAGTGACATTTTGTTACCTGTCAACAGAGATAAAATGTCAAACTTTTTTCCCGTTACAGAAAAAACGATTTTTATCGTAGGAAAAACGACGTGGATATGTAGTAGTTTTCTATTCTCTTCGGGGTACGTGATTAATATGACTTGTTTCTTAAAGTTATTTCTTTCTTTCTACGTTTATTTTGTGTTTCTGCAGTCACAAAAAACGCTGAGAAAGAAGTAATACAAACATTAAATGTAAACATGATATATCATTTTTATAAAAAGTATTTATTAACAAGTAGTATCTTTAAAATGAAATACAAAAAAAAAAAACATTCATTCAATTGAAAGCAGATTTAATCAAGCACTCCGAGAATTTATAAATATCCAAAAATGAACGCCTTTTCGTGGGTTATGATAAAGTCATAATTGAAATTTTGAGAAATAAAAAAATTTGCCTTTAAAACTAATTTTTATTATTTACATTGAAAACGTGCTATTTTGTATTGCAAACGTATTGCAGAATCGCATGCATAGCTTCAGTATGAGAAATTAAAAAAAAAATTAATTTCGTCAATTACAGCGCTATTTACCATGAATTTTATAAAAATGTTTTAGACAAATGCTACGTACTTTTAACTGTTGAGTCCGGATCTGCAATAAAAAATAAGGGTTCGTATTTAAGATTTCAATGTTTAGAGTGCTTATTTCTCGAGATACTTGGAAGTTTCAGGTTAAAAAAAATCACCCGGTATAATAGAAACATACAACTCTATCACCACAATGCATCGTCTGTTCTGTTAGTTGTGGAAGCTATACTTACTTTTTTTAATTTGTATTATTTTGTAAAATTCATACTGCATTTGCAGCAATTTATGTATCTTGAAACGCCAGTAAAAACGGCAAATCAGAAGTGTTATGATCTCTACTCACGACACCGTGTGCATTATTGCAAGAATCCTTGCATGCCGACCGTTGTTATTTAATAAGAACAGCAAAACCACGGAAAGTAAGGCATATGCAATGGTCGATGGTTCTCTAGTATATGTTTGTATGTAACATAAAATGTAAACAGTGTATCAGGTCAGCAAACAATGCGTTGGATGGATGCATGTATGTATAACGGAATGTACAAAATTAGTAAGATTGTGGCTTATGCGAACGTAACTGTTTCTTAACCTCGTTTTACAGTTTTTTGCATATATTTGTTGTTTGGCTGAAGGTGTTTTTAGAATGTAGGTAAGATCGTTGACTTGTCCTAATAGGTTATGGAAACAAAGAGCGGTTTGACGAAAACGAATTGTTGATGTTGATTAAAAAAAATTAAAATATTGTAATTTGAGACCATGTCTTGTTCTATTTTTTTAAATGAAAATGATAGTTGGCCATGATCTAGTTAAAAAACAGGATGTTCCACTCTTTCCAATTTTCACCACAAAAAGTAAAAAAGGTGAAGTTAAATATTAATGTCTGGTGATATGTTGTATAAGAGAGACCAAAACACAATTATTTCGTAAGTTCTATTTACTCTACCGGTTATAAGGATTTATGTATGTCCATAGCCCATAGCTGTGCACAATAATGACACTAAATTCAATTTGCGCATTTGGTTTTAATCATGAACAACTTCATAATTTTTTAATTTTGGAAAGGAGAGATACGTATGATAAACTATAATATTTTTTTAAAGGCCAAGAATAGTAAAGAATTAAGTAATTAATTAATTAAGTACGTAATTAGTAAGTAATTAATTATTTACAAACTCTAACCCATAACAGATAATCTACGACAGTAATATTTAATAAATAAGCATTTGTCTAATTAAACTTGCTGAAGCTGTCAAGTGGGACTCGAGCAAAAACTTAATACCCTATAGTCGGCCAGCTAAGTGTTCAAACGCCCGCAACGAGAGAGACAAAAATATTAAAACATCTTTTTGTAAATGTGAAGCAAAATTAAATATTAAAATGTAGATATTAAAACTGTTTACTTCGTGTATGTTTGTTAATCATTCCTTTTATTGGAAAATGGTGAATTTAAAAATGTATGTTTTCCACTGCAACACGAGAAAAATTATTTTTAAGTAGAATATAGCTACATCGTTGAAAGGGTAATAAAAAAAAGAAATTCAATGCTTTAAAAATTTCAGGATGTTCGTTTAAAAATAAGAGACGAAATTAAGAAAAAACTTAGTACACCCCTGGTTCTACGAAAACCTATAGATATAAAGTATATGTCATATCTGTAATTTCATTGTCCAATGCCTATTGAAACGAGATGCCAGGAAATTCTCCAGCCTAATAGAAGGCGTCTACCTCACTCGTACCGGAGCACAGTGGTCAGAAATCCGAAAAAGCTGGACAAAAGTCCAAAAAGACTTGCATCATCAGCAAAAGTGGGGACTATGTTTTTCAGGTCGCTAAAGCCGAATTTGCAGTCAAAAATCTCAAATTCAAGATGGCTGATACAAAATGGCCGATATATCACGTTAATTTATTGAATCTAATTGAAATTTCGAGTGCCTCTGGTATTGAGGTCGCGTAAAACGTATGTAAGATCAAAGTTTGAGGTTTTTGAGGTAATTAATTATTATTAAGAAAGTACGAAAGACTAATTCGTCATGTCGAACGAAATAATTTCTAAATACTATTGAAGCTTATTCTTGTTATAAAGCTTATTCTAATTATTTAGCTAATTCTAATACACATGAGTCATTCGCATCGTCATCACCTGTCACATAACCGTCAGAGCATGAAAATATTATCCATAGCTTCGGTTGAAAAGCTTTTCTCATTTTCATCTATCTTGCACCTTTTTAAAAAAGGTTGATCTAAAATGATGATTTGCGTTTCTAAATTCTCTTGGAATTTTCCTTTCAAAAATCGAAAAATTTA
>NW_019426038.1:114544-128870 GCF_000390285.2 Anoplophora glabripennis
TATACAACCGTCGATCTGAATTATTTCAGTGCACATTTGTCTTGCAACTAAATATGTTTTAAACCAATTTCTTTCTGTGTCAACTATACCATAGTAATTAAGTTTATCTAATAATATCTGATGATCAATGCAATCAAAGGCTTTCGACAGGTCACAAAATATGCCTAACGGAATTTCTCTATTTTCCAAGCAAGCGTTAATATTTTCTATTAATTTAAAAGCGGCGTCTGTGGTATTACAATTTTCTCTAAAACCGAACTGTGAACTATCTAAAATATTACCCTCACTTAAATATGATAATAATTGCTGTTTAACTATATATTCGAGGATTTTTGAAAAAGATGGCAATAAAGATATACCTCTGTAGTTGGTAGGGAGCGTTTTATCTCCTTTTTTGTGAAGCGGTTTTGTTATTGATTTTTTAAAACACTCGGGGAATTCACCATTTACTAAGGACAAATTTATTAAATATTTTAATGGTTTCACCAAAACATCTGAAGCATTTTTTATGATAGTTATAGGGATATCATCGTAACCTGTAGACATTTTCGGTTTTAGTGCTTGTATTGCTTTTTTTATATCCATTTGTGTGACAGTTCTGAATCGAAATCGATGTATGATGTTAAATTTAGCATTATTAACATAATTTACGCTTGGCTTTTTTGAACTGGTACTTGGCAAAATATCCTTTGGACAATTAATAAAAAAGTTGTTAAATTCATTTGCTACTTGGCAAGAATCTGTTATTAAATTGTTATTTATTTTAATTTCAATATTTTCTTTTCTTTCCGAAGTTATATTTTTATTTGTAAAATGATTAACAATTTTCCATGTTGATTTGATTTTATTATCTGCGTTTATTATTTTATCTTTAAAATATGTTTGTTTTGCATAGTAAATTACTTTTTTAAGTGTTTTTTCGTAACTTCTAATATAATTCAAAACATTTTCATTATTTGTAAATTTTTTTAAGATAAACAAGCATCTTTTATTCTTACATGATATTTTAATACCTCTAGTAATCCAGCCTCTATAAACCGGAACATCCCGATGCTTTATATTTTTTAAAGGAAAGGCCTTTTCAAATATTTCATTAAAGTACTGATAGTAAGTATCAAACGCTATGTTTGTATCGGTAATAGCATACAGTATGTCCCAATTCATGTTATGGGCTAATTCTAAAAATCTTTTCTGATTGTAAACATTGAAGTTACGTTTAGTTTCAACAATATTTTTATTAAATGTTACAGTGTCAGTTACCACTGACTTAATCTGAGCTCTATGATCAGATACTCCTATTTCCTTTGTTTCAACTGAATATATTAAATTACCACTTATTATTATATTATCAATAGTTGTAGATGATGTTTTATTAATTCGTGTAGGTTCCTTTACAGTAGTTTTTAAATTAAACATATTTAGCACATTCTCAAAGTCTCTGCAATTTTTATTGCTTGTAACGAATTCAATATTAAAATCTCCGCAAATAATATAATTAAAACTTTTATACAGTCTATTTAATTCCGTCATCATATCAAAAAAACTATTCAAAAATATTTCCATATTACCAGATGGAGATCTATATATACATATAACTATAAGTTTTAAGGTTTTTGACATTGCACATGTACATTCAAAATTTATANTGAATATATTAAATTACCACTTATTATTATATTATCAATAGTTGTAGATGATGTTTTATTAATTCGTGTAGGTTCCTTTACAGTAGTTTTTAAATTAAACATATTTAGCACATTCTCAAAGTCTCTGCAATTTTTATTGCTTGTAACGAATTCAATATTAAAATCTCCGCAAATAATATAATTAAAACTTTTATACAGTCTATTTAATTCCGTCATCATACCAAAAAAACTATTCAAAAATATTTCCATGAATGAGTTACAGATTGTCCACATGCCATCTACAAATCACCCACAATAAAATAACTATAAGTTATATAAGCAAGAACATTACTTTTCCACAAACCCCTATTATGTTTCAGTTTTAGTTTACGTTTGATAAATCTGAGAGTAACAACAAATTACTAGAACTCTAGATAGGTAAAAAAACATACAATGAGTTCGGTTGGCAGATTTCCTTTTCGAACCCATCGCTGTGCAAGTAATCAATTAAACTTTATCTCACATGTCGGTGACAGCTAAGTGGGATCATAAACAAAAACTTTTTCAGAGCGTCACATATATACGACCTTTTTGTTATTTTCAGACATATGTTCACTATGGTGTCTGGTTCTTTAACGCCACACATTTTAGACGCACTAAAGGGGGTGCTTTTTTGTTTCTTCAGAGTTTTTCAGATATACAGGATGTTCAGTAAATAGTGGTATCATTAGTATCTCTTTTAACAGATAAGTTGATTGTATCAGTTTTCAAGGGCACTGAGACGACGCTTTTCATCATTATATTTCTTTCGCATACCAGAAATCTTTAAAGCAGCCGCCAATACCAGTTTATGTGCATTGTTTTTACTTGTTGCAGAAGTAATAAATAAGTAATATCTAGTATCTATCTAAATATTTACATATTACAGTATAAGAAACGCTCTTGAACGGTACCTTAATTTTTGTTTGCCATAATTACTAGATATAAATAAAATTTTATGATAACAATAACATAAATAATAGAAAATTTCAGATCAAGTAACTGAATCTATATCACTATATCTATATCTGAATCTGTATCTATACCTATCACTTTCTTGCAACGAGTTAATAATTTTTTCATTGCTATTGACATTGTCACAACGAATTTTTTTCCTGAATCGATGGTAAAACTAAAATTGCATGGAAACTGTGAGGGTTGGTTTGATTTTTAATTCATGAACTTTGATACCCAAAGTAGAAAAAGTGATTTTGAATAAAGGCTACTAAAGAGCGCTTTTCAAAGTAGACCTATAATAATACCATTATTAAGAATAGTTTCTTTTAGATGTGACTTTGGTATTTCTGAAACCGTCAACGATATATACATGGTCAAATTTGGTAGGTAAGTTGCCCGATTTGAGGGAATTTTTTCAGAAATAAATTATGAAGAAGAGTATATTTGTTATCTTGGAGAATTTTTTTAATTTTTTTTTATCTTGAATACATACAGGGTGATTCAGAACTTATCCAAAAAAAAAAAATTCTGGATGTACAGGGGATCCTTACAAATACAATTTTGTAAAGAAAAAATCAAAAAGGGCAATTTGAAAATGATTTAAAAATACACTTCTGCACGGCACTGGAAACTGGTCCACTGTAAAACCTGACCTCATGGCGGTGTTACAAAAACGGACAAAAACTTTCGCAAGGAAAGAAATATGTAAATAGAATTTTATCGCACCTATTTTATATCGGCAAATTCAACTGCTTTTGCCTTTATTAATTATTAATAAAATTAATTTGTGTTTTTAAATAATAAAATCATTTGACATACCCGATGTTACAACAATTGTTCAAAATTTTATCCACCAATGTGTAAACACATTTGGGTCCGTTGTACTCAGTTTCTACGAACTAACACAAATGTTGTCTTGTTTCACCATAACACAAATGCTTCACCATAAATTAAAACGATATCCATCAACTCCGAGTTGCTATACACGCAAACCATTTTTGACACTAACTACCCATTTTTGACACTAACTACTAAAAAACTATTGTAAACACCACAGATAACAGGTAAATACTATCGCAACGACGATTGCAAAATCCGATTTCAGTATTCGGAGTCGCTGAGGCCACGTGGCGAATGACGCTAGAGACTACAGTTGTCCAGCTATGTAGTGGTTGAATGTACTATAACTTTTTTTCTCGGAAACTATAAGGATTTTACAAAAAAATTTTTACGATGTTGATCCATTGCTCATGCTGCATCTATTCCCAAATTTTTTTGGATAAGTTGTGAATCACCCTGTATATTGTTTACCAGGTTTACATGAAAAGCTACGTGAAAACAGAAAGCTTATTTCCGTTTATTACAGTATGATGAATTAACAATAAACCAAGATTTTTCACATTTTTTTTTAGATCAGGTATAGATTTTGAACGAAAAATCTTAAAAGATGGGATACAATTATTGTTAAAGAAAATCAATTTTTATTTTCTGTTTCGATGAGAATGTAACGAAATTTTATTAAAATTAACAATAATGAATAATAATTATACTGCTGATATAAACTAGATTATAAATGATCATAACTTACTTCATCAATTTATACCTATAGCACTAATTAAATGTTGCACAAGGTACATTATACAATATTAATAGTGTAGTAAGTAAGGTTTTCACCAATTTTAATGATCCTATGTGATAAAATCAACGACCGCGAGATATTGATAAAATACATTAAGGCCCGGTACTTTGAGTCTCGGTTAAGGTTTGATTAACTAATCAGGCGATTGGACTGTGATTATACTATATAAAATAAATCAGTATATGTACACTGTAAGAAATTCGGTGTGAGTGAAAGCAATAAAAGTTCGGAGTGAATCCACTGAGTGAAATTATTGAGTACATTTTCACTCAATATAGGGCATTTTGATCATTTTACTCATTTGTGATCATATATAAACTAAAACTGAATACTTTCACTCAAATATAGGTACTCCTTAAATAATTTTTTTACGTAAACTCGTATTTGGTGCACTTGTACCTAAATCAGAGTAAATGTCCTCATTACTGACTGATCCCATCCTTTTTCATATTCACAAGAAGTGTGTGACGTCATACACTAGAAATTACCTTATAACTCGATGGGTTGAATCGAAAAAATAATTAAAAAAGTCTCCCCAACAGTCCTGGTTCTGATTGTCCTGCGATAATTCACTTGTTGACTTTTCTTCCTTTACCCATCGCCACGAAAGAACGACGCCCGATTGCTGTCTAGTTGCCAGTCGGTCATAGAAAATATAGTTACTAACGTAGAATGAAATGTCCCTAATATTGTCAATAAACCGCGAAACAGCGCCACGTAACGTTTTGGAAGCTTACTACTACTTAGCTCCTAATGGGTAGGCAACACTTTATACTTTGTGAACTGATTACAGCGCCATCTATCGTATGCAAACGACTTCTCACTTATATCCTCTAATATATTATTTTAAAAATTTTAAAAGTAAACCCTTATACAAATAGGAATAGTCAAGCGTCAATACTTTTGAGAACAGATTATTTAGTTAAACAGAAAATGTAGCGAAAAACTAATATTCAGTACTTTTCTAATTCACCTTGATAACGAAACTAGAAAGAGGTTTCAGAAACGTTATAGTATTATTGTGATGTGTATTTGTTTTTCCAGTGCGTCACCAGACTTATACATGTAGATGTATGTCTCTGGCATCTCACTATTAGGCAAAAGTTTTCAATATTGACACTTGACTGTCCCTATCGGTACAAGGGTTTATTTTTCCAGTTTTTTTTTCTTCAAACCATGTCAAAATATCCAAATTATAACAAACATTTATAATGCCACAAATAAATACAGACAATTTCTTATTTATTATTTTATTATATTATAGTATTTTTCAAATTTTGACATTTGCCAAGATATACTTAGTAAATGGTTTTGATAAGGCAATAAAACATTTTTTAATAATTTTAAGTTTATTTTGTATCTACAAGAAATCCTAATTGATTTATACAGAATGTTGTTATGCATGTACTATTAAAACAATTTCTTGTTATGTATTTAATCGTAAGTAAAAACGACAACAATTAAATTCATTTGCTTCATAAACTTGATAAGTTGGCAAGTAAGCTGTAAAAAATATAAAAATTATGCATGAACTGTTATAATAATCTCACTTTCCGGAGAGTATAACCGAATATTTGTACAATATTGAGTTAAATTCAATAGTTCATATAGTTTGGAACTTTCAAACCATAGAAAACTTAATATTAACACTATATTTTCTATAGCTCAAACTAAATAAAGAAAGCAATTCACCACCATTAAAAATTTTGTAAGCATCTAAGTATCAAAGGTTTCATAAAATATTAGTTGAAGTTGATCATAACATAACATAATTATTTTTATCTATATTGAACTTAAATAATATGTTATTTAACATTTTATGTGGACTGTTTCTAATCGATTAATATAAGTAACATGAGTATGAGTGTTCCACATAATGTTGGTAAAGATATGGGTTTGGTTTTTAATAAAACTATATAGCTTAAAACTTACATCATATTCCCAGTATAATATAATAACAAATAGAAAACTCTTGAGCACTAAATAATTATAAATACAACTCTTGCAATACTATAATTTACAATTTTCAGAGGATAACCAAAGAAACCAAAGATAACGAAAGCTAAACTTCAAATACGTGCAAAGTGCAAACTGCATTACCAACCAACCCAAAATGACAGGGTTAGCATTCTCTGCGCCATCTTTTATTTTGGAAGCTAACTAACATGTTACGCCGCCATGACAGTTTCATTATTCATATGTTAGATTTCATTCTACGTTAGTACTATATTTTCTATGCAGTCGGTGCGAGTTACGTATAGTTATCGTTGAATCGTTGTCGTTACGTTGTTCAGGTTCAGATTTCAGTTGCGCTTTTGGTATATATTCTGTGGTTGTGCTGTTACATTGCGCAGGCGCAAGTAAAGTCAGCGTAATAACTGTTATCTGTTATTTTAGCAGAAGAAGAAGATAACAGTTGTTGAATAACAGATATCTAAATAACTACCCATCTCTACTCGGAATAGAGTCAAAAGTCACTCAATTGTTATATAGCAGTAACTCGGATTTGAGTAAAACTCACTCATTTCTGATGCAATAGTTTCACTCAGTTGTACTTATACTAAATGTGCTAATAGAAAGAAAATTTCACTCAATCGGGTGTGGACACAGAAATTGATACAATATTGAGTGAAATTGAGTGAAATTTTTTTACAGTGTATGACAATGAAATGAAGCATCGGTTTATAATAGTTAATTTCGAAAAGTATTATTCTAATGACTTTTTCATTATATTTACGTCACTTTTTCGTTCTGTGTTTAGCGAGTACACAAAAGCTAGCTCGTTTTGATGATGTTATCTTCTGGCGGTATATTTACTGAACATGGAAGAATCGCAAATTACTAATTAAAATTTTCTATAGCATACACGTATTAATCAATGTCTATTGCAAAAATAGAGTTCGGGCAGTTTATAATATATAATATGGATACACTGAACAGCGGTAGGGAAAGCTAAAAAGACTATGGAAGATTAATAAAAAAAATTGGAAGTGTTGCAGGCAGTGGACGAAGAGGAATATATATTAATAATACAGTATAGTGATAAAACATTAAACGGGCAAACCGATAGGTATACTAAAAAGAGAGCCAGTAGAAAGAACAAGCATGAAAAAATAAGACAATGTCGTAAGTTGCTGAACGTTCAGAATAATTAAAACAATGTAACAATATGAGACAAGAAGCTATTTTATGTTGTACATAGTGCATAAGTAAATAAGACAGTAAGAAAAAGTATAGTGGTTGTCTCGCCATTATGACATGTTAGGACTTTTTGGTGTGGAGAAGAACAGAAAGATACTTGTTTAGCAGTATGAAGAGATATGAACGAAGACATATTAGCGCATGTACTGATTATTTAATTAGTAAAATATCAGGTAGTAAACGTCCACAAGAATTGCACATTACCCAGAAGGAAGAATACATATAGATCAGTTATAAAGGGTATATATAAAAACAATTAAAACATATACAGGGTGCAACATTAGTGCGTCGAAGTACGATATATCCGTTGTTATAGAAGATATCAATAAAAGTTATTTGCAAAAATTGTAGCCAACTTAAAACTGCACACTGCATTTTCGTATATACCTAGTGTTATGTATTACCAGGGTGAACCAAACATACTATTTTTTAAATGGGACACCCTATATATTATTTTAAATTTAGATTAAGCTCATCTCTCCCATGCTTCCAATATAGGGTTTAATTATGTTATACAGGGTATTCCAAAAGTTATGGTCCATTGTATACGAGAATAATTCCCATTTCAGCGTCGTATATATCCCAAACATAATAAGTTAACAATAATTTTTTGTAGGCATAACTTTTTGATATTGATACAGTTTTACGAGAAAGTGATATTTCTTTATTATTGCAACAGTTGAATATAGGGCGAGTCAAAACTCGAGCACATGATTTTCTCAATTTTATTCAATGAGTCACCCTGTATTTTTTTTTATCTGAAAATACACTTTATGTTCTTTTATTTTTATAAAGCGTTCCCTATAGCTAAAATCATAAAATTGTCTGTACCGCAATGCAGTTATATGTAAAAAATTACATACAATAAAAAACACGAGGGTATACATAGGTATAATTCATAACACTCGGATTGTTAACTTAATAGTGTAGACGACTTATGATGATGTTTTACAAGGCAGAGTACCCTCTTGGGAAAATCCCTTATAGCGTTCATCAATTTTAAACTAGGAAGAGAATAACAACCTTCCCTGTTTCGCATATTTTATTCTTGTAATACAGGCTACATTCAGTAACAACCAACGCGTAATATAGAGAAGTATCTCTAACAGTTATATGTATAATGTGTTTATGAATTGCTGCCCGGGGATTTTTTTTATTTTTAATTGTTTGAAAATATTCTTAGATAGATGAATTTATACTTTCACGTACTTTTAATTTTCGAAATATGAGTCGTCGATGTGACTAATAATTATAAATTTTCTACTTCCTATTTTAATTTGGCACAATGTTTTAAAAACACCTTGTATAAAAGAATATGAAACATTTATACTAACGAATACGTCTATTTGCTGCAATCTTCACGCAATTGTCAATTTTGGCGAATGCGCCAGTGAAAATATATATAAACGCGTAACCGTAAAATCAACATATAAATAAATATGTTATATAAAAAATTTAACATAAAATTTTAGATCTCAAGAACATCATTTAGTGAACTTATTTTTTTTTAGGTGTAGTAAAAAGTGAACAGCGCTTTGTCAAGAAAATTGAAAACACCACAAACGTGTCAAAAAAGTAACTTCATTGTTAAGTTTTATTTAAGGAGGACAGGGGGGGTCGCAGGAGGACCTATACTTACCATATTAAAAAATCATTGCTGACTAAAATTTCGTTGAATTTTTATCTGTAAATACATACCGTATATACCGTATTGTTTCACTGATTACCGAGCAGTGTGCGTTTTACTTACTGATGGTCACGGGGAAGCATCAAGGCCTTGTTAATTTAAATGGCAATAGCAATAGTGATAATTAGAAGAACTTTAAGAAAACTAAAATGAGAAAACTGTTAAAATAGTTAATTATACTACTACTAAATATCAATAGAAATTAATCGCGAAGCAATTTGGAAAAATTATGATTTAAGGTTTGAAGAATAATTATTTTCATATACATATTACAAATATTAAATAAGCCTTTCATAATTTACAATGTTTAGAACTCTAGGTAGGTACATCCTTTAATCATAAAATTAATTCAGTGAATATGATATTTAACACAATTTTTATACTCACAGTCTACAACTTTGACAATTCACAATAACAAATAACATAACCTTCAAAAACTTTCCCGCTTATTGGCGCGGCTGTTTATATATTTTTCTTTGTTTCTCGAACTTTCCATGGCCTTATGTATTAGTATTAGAGTGATAATTATATATCAGCTTCGACAGTAAAAAAGCATCATTGGAACTAGTTGACGATTAGCATTGATCTATTTTCAAAATTTTTGTGAGAATTGCAAAAATAAAATCTCTAAACAAAATGTACAAAACCTGACAACAATAACTTTCGATTCACTCTAATACATAATTTGCATGGATCATCATCTTTAAATGGGTTTTTAACGGAAACGGCTGTTCCTAGAGACTTCAATAAGGTGTACATTTCTTAAGTAGAAAAGATAGGGGAAAATGTTTTTCTATTCCGAAATGACATACACAGCGGCACAAAAAAGTTGAAGCAATTTAAAAGAATGCTAATAGTCGCCTGTGGCGCTCTCTGGGAGATACAGTCAATCATCCATAAAATTTGAATTTTCCGTCCCAAGAAACTCCACAAACGAAATTTCATGAATTTAACTCAAAGTAGTCGAGAGTTATTAAAAAAATGTATCAATTTTTTTTAAATTTGACATCCTGTATATCCTAAACTCCTAAACGAAGCGTTTCCAGACCTAAGTTCATAGGAAATTTTTTCCTTAAAATTGAACGTAGAATAACATACTGAAATATGTACATCTCCTCCTGAAACACCCTGTATATGTAAGTATAGTAATAGGAGTACACTCCGACAAGTCTGTTATATTCGCGTCAATTCATCCGTTCATACACCATACTGCATTTGTTTACTTTTAGTAAATATTTTTGACTGTATCATCTGGTGCCGACTTTAAAGACTGAAATTTTAAATTAGCCTCAATTTTTTTTAGGTTTTATATTCTTAACTGACAACATTTTGTTTTTGGCGTTTTAGTATTTTTATTTCAAATACAGAAATGTAGATAGATATTTAGAAAGTTCATGAATAATAATAATATAAATTCGCAAGTTTCAAAATAACTGCATAAATTCCCTGAGAAAATGGAACCCTCTTTCACATAGTCTCCCTCGAACTGTACAGGCTTATCGTAAAGATAAATGAGAAATGCCATTCCGTCAATGGTTACATTTGTGTGCAAATAAGGCAATTTCTAAATGCCATTTATTTTCAATATACGGGGTGCGTTTAAATGCAGGAGCACGGCAAATGCTACCAAATAATTTAAATGTCAAAGCGTGATAATTGGTCTAAATGTGCTTCAGTTCTAAGTGACAGATCGTTTAAATTTTTGAAAAATACAAATGCTCAAATATCTGAAGAATAGTGACACTTAGGCTTATTGTATGGGAATAAAAAATTTAAAATCTTTGGGCTAAGATTCGCAAAATTTCCGTTATGAAATAGGAAAAAAAATACATCGATTGTGACAGAAACTTACCAAATCTTCTAGTTAGTTGAATTCACAGATCGAGAAATAAATAATTTTCACTAGAAATAGTTGTACAACAATGCAAAGCGCAAAGCGTACACAGTCATAAATAAATTAGTGGCTTTTACAGCAATGAAAATGAACACATAGTCCGTGTCACAACAAAAAAGAAGAACTAGCAAAAAAATCAAATATTTAAAAACAAATTTAAATGTGTTTATATCGGATGTCCCAAAATTCACGCAAGTTTTGAATTTTGCCCCAGTGGGGCGTTTTAAGACACATGTCGATATGAACGTTTCTGCTCAAAATTACTTTCTCCATCATCTGTGTTCGTTTGTCACACCGGAAATGAAACACCCTGTATTCAAAAATCGAGAAATAAGTCAAATTATTAAATTTCAACATGTAATTTCGCAAAGACGAAAGATGATATCGGGATAAATCCAATTGCGTTTTAAAGAGTAACTATAGTACTTTAAGACCCCATTAACGGTTTTAGCAAAAACATTTACCTATCCATGCAACATCGGGATAAATCCAAATTTGTTTTAAAGAGTAAGTATAGTACTTTAAGCCACCATTAATGATTTACCTTTTCATGTAACATAACCTCAAATCGCGATTTTGGCTCTTTTAGGTTAGGACATCTCGAAATCTAGAGCCAATTGAGAAATATAGACCTGGGATTCGAATTCAGCGTACCAGAATTCTTTGGAAAAGTATATTCGTGTTGTTGGGTTAAAATCTTCTCAGCCCGTATACCTAATGTACATATACAGAATCTATGAAGGAAATATATTGTTTCTTATATTTTTCAAACTAATGGAGATTTTGCTAACAGATGCATGTTGCATTGTTTTTCAGCGACTAACAGGATTTTTAATGATTCAGAAAAGAAATTAGTTTTGACTTACCTATTCTACACAAATTGCCTTGTATTCTGCAAAAAGAAATTGGATCTGTCTCACTAAATATTAAATAATAATATACACTTTTCATTTATAATAAAAAAAAACTTCGGGAAAAACTGTGAATATTTTTTAATGGGAAGCATAAACGATAGTACATCTTTTTTTAAACTTTATCACTGTGCCTAGAAGAGGAAGCAGTTTTAGAAAAATGTTCATATGAATAACTTTTATTTATTTTCGAAAGTGCTATCACATATTTGGGATTCTACAACTCACCGTGCATACTTGACATAAAAACTGCCCTATGCATTTGTCAAATTTGCTATTATTTTTTAATATTTACAATCTCTTAATTGATAAATATTCATTTATACCGGGTGATTTCACTTTAAATACAGAAACTACAGAAATAGATTAGTTGACACATGTATATTTGATATATGGAAAATCTTCAGCGAAGTGATATTAATTTATGAAAAGTTGATTAGGTAACCTTAACTGACTTACTATTATAATAACAAAATTGTTAATTTTTGCGAATTTGAGAAAAATAAAATTGCTAATTAATAGAAACTTATTTGCCTCGTTATTTGCTTACCATTATTTGCTATATATAATATTTTTTATTAATTGTTTAATTGGCAAATACTTTTACTTTAACAGACATTGAAACTTCGTAGTCTTAAACTTAGAAGATTAGTAAATTTTGAGTATTTTTAATTAATAAAACTATTTATAACAATATCATTGTTTGATATCTAAAAAAGCTTAAAAAATGTACATATTAATTTGCAAATAATATAAGTACCTGGTTTTGTATTATTTTTAGGATTTGCAAATCCCTTAGGATATATGTGAAATTTTTACTTCAACATATTTTTCTTCAATTACATCCCTCAAAGTACACGCATCCATACTATAGCAATTGGAAATAAAATGGTTTACACGTTTTCCTACCACACAGTTGGTATTTATTCGTGTACAAATTTTATTTGAGATTTCATGTCTTTAGCCGATTTAAAGATAATTCAGAAAAACGATTTTCAAAGTAGGTAACAGCTTCAACACCCAATATCTTGGAAAAGTAAATTTAACAAAAAATGCATTATATGAATTACCTTCACTATTTTTCTAAGAGGAACTTACTCCTAGTTTTTTTTTTAAATATAAATGGGACACCCAGTATGCCAATTTTAAGCAGCGGTATTTTTTTTTAGTTTTATAAATCGGAAGTAGGGTATAAGTGACAATTACGTCAAATTCTCACCCTCAATTCTTCTCTAAGTTTATGTATACTCAATCCATAGTTGTCAAAATATCTCAGATATTAGTAGTATTAGATTAATACCTACCTGAGATATTCTGGTAGTAATACTTTAGTGGCAATCCAATAAAACAAATTCATTAAATCCCTGAGGTAGGACACGCAGAGACAAAGTAGTGGAGTAGGGACTATGGTGGGTTACCTGCTATCTGCATTTCCATCTCATTCTACATCTCCCCCTTTTTGATTTGCACGTTTCAGGGCTCAGTAAAATTGTCCAATTATATTTACATAACATTGTCCCCCTTTTATCTTTTCTTACTTATAAAAACAATTGAACTCCAAACTCTTATATTTTTTTGACAGAACGTCCTGCATAATTTTAAATATTTTGATAGAGGGTTTTCTTGACATTCTAGTGATATAAATACTACAATACTACAAAAGAGTATAAAGAGTTTATTGTTAGCATAGCCTTTTGGCTATGTCATCCTTATTACTCGAAACAGATCTATCAAATCTTATTACACTTATCGAGAAAGCGTTTTGTCTAAATATGTAAAAATATATTGTGTTCTATTTAGAGAAATCGGAGGCCTATTAGATATATCCGAAATGTAACAGTCAACTGTTTTTCAAAGTACAGTTTCCTACAACTTTAACCTGTCGTGGAGCATGATCGTTTGTATCGGCCATATTGACATGGGCCCTCGGTGGAGACATCGGCCGTTCTAATCGAGCCCCATGTTGGGCGCCATGTCGAGGATTATGATCTGTAGTGCCTAATATTTGAGAATTGTGCGGGGAATTTGTAACATGGGCTCGCCGCGAAGACGTCGAAGCAGGACTTCGAGCCCCACGTCGAGCGCCATGTCGTGAAGTATGATCTGAATGTTGTGTTTGGTCGGCATGGGTCCTCAGTGGAGGCATCGGGAGTTCTAATCGAGCTCCACGTTGGAAACCATGTCGCAACCTGTGATCTGGGATGTTAGTTCCCTTGACCGGGTTCCGCGGCAGGAACGCACGGAGTTCACGGGGATCGTCGCTATCGACGCCCGGTCGCACTATATTCTCTGACGATTGGAATCTGTGGTGGATATGACCTACAGACGTGGTGTCTAGGACACGAGCTCGCGGGGGAGATCTCGACGAAGAAG
>NW_019426038.1:132034-210491 GCF_000390285.2 Anoplophora glabripennis
AAAAAAAACTTCGGGAAAAACTGTGAATATTTTTTAATGGGAAGCATAAACGACAGTAAATCTTTTTTTAAACTTTATCACTGTGCCTAGAAGAGGAAGCAGTTTTAGAAAAATGTTCATATGAATAACTTTTATTTATTTTCGAAAGTGCTATCACATACTTTGGGATTCTACAACTCACCGTGCATACTTGACATAAAAACTGCCCTATGCATGTGTCAAATTTGCTATTATTTTTTAATATTTACAATCTCTTAATTGATAAATATTCATTTATACCGGGTGATTTCACTTTAAATACAGAAACTACAGGAATAGATTAGTTGACACATGTATATTTGATATATGGAAAATCTTCAGCGAAGTGATATTAATTTATGAAAAGTTGATTAGGTAACCTTAACTGACTTACTAGTTAATTTTTGCGAATTTGAGAAAAATAAAATTGCTAATTAATAGAAACTTATTTGCCTCGTTATTTGCTTACCATTATTTGCTATATATAATATTTTTTATTAATTGTTTAATTGACAAATACTTTTACTTTAACAGACATTCAAACTTCGTAGTCTTAAACTTAGAAGATTAGTAAATTTTGAGTATTTTTAATTAATAAAACTATTTATAACAATATCATTGTTTGATATCTAAAAAAGCTTAAAAAAAGGGGTAGGTTTTTTTGTGAATAGTTGTACATATGCATTAAGATTAAACTGCTTCCTTTAAAATACATCTACCAAAAATTCGATTATAAATAAATTACATTCAAATATTTTCTACTATACGACATAACCATAAAAAAGCAAAATGAATAAACTTTGTTTGCAGTTTCCAAATAATGTAAGCATGGATTTATAATTTTAAACTTATTGCTAATTACTAAATAAAATAACAATAGGTCCCAACAGTTTTTAATTGGAGTTAACTATGAACCACTTCATCTTTTTAAGTATATTCGTTTGATAATAATATTATTTGCATTTTGTCAAATGAGTACAGCTTTTAGCTATGATAATTATAATATACCAGTCTAGTGTACAGGGTGATTCACTATATTTTGACCCCCCTTTAACTTTTTTGTTTTTAGAGTTATAAAAAAATGTGAAATACAAAAGTTGCACGATTTTTTATGAAATTTTCGAATATGATAGTAGAAAAACAAATGAAGAACAGACAAAATGGCCGCGGATGTTAACTTTGTTAATTTAAATGGAACACTCTGTATATTTTTACACATTTGGATAGACCGTTCCCTGTCGACCACAGTTATATATGGTTTGTCGGGTCCATTTCTAACAATAAGCGAGATAATATTAAAAAACGAAAAGAACGTTTTTTATTAAGAAAATAAAATATTTTGTAATTGTTGGGACGTTTTTCGGGCATTTCTACCTTTTTTCCAATTACGTAAGGATTTAGATTTATTTGCAATATATTTTGATATATCGAACATTGATATAGTCCAAAATGGGTATAAGTATTTTAACTAAATCGCACTAATTAGTCCGTGATGGACAATGTTATATGGTAGGCCGTGACAGTGACAGGTAATATTATGACAACATTGTTATTGTTTGACAGTTTGTATTATTATTTATTTGAAATGGGTTACACAGAAGTAGAAAATTTAAATATTATAGGAATTAAGATAGAGTAGTTAAGATATTCTCCATAGTTTATTTTAATTCCTAATAATATTTCAATTTTCTACTTCTGTGTAACCCATTTTAATTAAATACTAATACAAACTGTCAAACAATAACAATGTTATCATGACATTACTACCTGTCACTGTCACGACCTACCATATATAAGATTGTCCATGAGTAATTGGCCTCACACGGTCTAATTAGTGAGATTTACTTAAAATACCTATACGCATTTTGGACTATATCAATGTCCGATATGTCAAAATATATTACAACTAAATCTAAATCCTTACGTAATTGGAAAAAAGGCAGAAATGCCTGAAAGAGGTCTAACAATTACAAGATGTCTTATTTTCTTAATAAAAAAACATCATTTCGTTTTTTAATATTATCTCGCCTATTATTAGAGATGGACCCAACAAACCCTATATGACTATGCTCGACAAGGAACGTTCTATCCAAATATGTAAAAATATACAGGGTGTTCCATTTAAATTAACAAAGTTAACATCCGCGGCCATTTTGTTTGAACTTCATTTGTTTTTCTACTATCATTTTCGAAAACTTCATAAAAAATCGTGCAACTTTTGTATTTCACATTTTTTTATAACTCTTAAAACAAAAAAGTTAAAGGGGGGTCAAAATATAGTGAATCACCCTGTACCACATCATGCACAAATAAAAATTGGACAAATTTTCAGCAAATGCAATTTACTTAGAATTAAATATTATCTTTTTTTTTTTCATCACGAGTCATGGAGTTTTATTGATGATTATAAAAAAGCTGAAGCTTAATAAACTAAATAAATATTTAAATTTTCCATTAACATCTTTTAAGAAATAACGAGGAATTTACAAACATTACAAACCAGGGTAATGGGAACATAATCAAAAACGATTTTTTAAATATTCATCCGCTTTCATCACCCTCTTTCTAATCAATAAGTATCATGTTTTCGCACGCAACTTATACTGAAGTAATTTTTTTAACGTAAATTATTATCGACATTTTAGTATTCTCCATAATTAAGGTTATTAAAGGCAAAATAAAAATGGATTAAATTTCTTTATGTAGACTAGTATTCAACTACACAAATTGAAAAACAGGAATTTTGGATACAGTATTTTTTTATCAAGAAATGAGAAAAACGCCTGGTTGATACATTTTTTTATTTAATTGTAATAAACATTTCATCACTAATGTCGGCACACTCTACGTGACAACTACATCATGAGAAAATAACAAGAACATCTCATTTGAATTTGAAAGGGCTCAAAATTATTTACACAAACTACAAAATAAAATTAAATTTAAACAGATATAACTTTCGAAAAGTTTTGGAAGAGAACTTACCACAAATAATGATTTTCTTTAATTTAAAAGCATAGTCATTTAAATTCAAGGGATACACGTAACTCAATTTTATGTAAATTTTCGCATTATAAATAATAATTAAGAAATGTGCAGTAAAACTCTTAAAAACTGATCCAAATTTCAAACTTTATACCCTTAAGATATCAGTTTAATCTCTTCATAAAAAAATGTTAGTCAATCCCTTTTGATAATAATTAAAAATATATAATCACGGAATTATTATATTTTTGTTTATACAGGATGATTCAGTTTTAAATTAACTTGGAGGGTCAGTGCAACTTGTGTAAACGTCTATTTGCAACATAAAACTTTTTCTCTTGGAATGCAAAAAACTGGCAGAACACTGAGGTTTGAAAAGAGCAATATGTATTTTTATTCTTTGTACCTGGTGACCGTCAATTACAGACATAATGCTCTTCCTTAGCTAGGACTCTTTGATCTGTCCTTGTTTTCAGGCTAAGCTCTATTGGGACAGACGTACTATCAAACAAAACCCCTAGGCTCACCCTAATATTGATTTCGATTTCGGAACATTTCGCTTCTTCACTCTTTGATACCCTATTCTTTATAATCATTTGCCTGTAAAACTCCAGTTGAGGGTCTAAATGTTCCGGGTCCGACAAGGCCTCTAAATGTTCCGGATATGGCCATAGCTGTGCAGAATAATGTTTTGATTATAGTCCTTTTCTGTGTCGGGCGATGGTACGATCTATCACTGCGGATGAATTTTCTGTAGACACTATGGGCCACGTGCCATTGATTTCAAATTGCCAAGTAATTCAGGAACGCCAATTGTTCTTCCTCTGTAGTGAACTGAACGTCTGAATGACGACCGTTCAAATGATTCAGGAACCAGTCAAAAGTGTTCTCACCATGTGGCCAAGAACAAACTTATCACCCACATATCGGTACTGATCCCATAGTTTGAGTTGAACTATTTCCAACGGTGCCCTTCTAAAGCGTTCCACGAACTAATTTGTAATTACTAGACCCGGAGTCTCCTATGCGACACCATCCGTTCATTTATAGTAATCTCCTTTCCACAAGAAGTAACAAAACGTTAGACAAAGTTCAAATAGGGCTAGTTCCCATGGTGAGAACAAAACTTGTAGCTGTTTTCATGTGTCTTTTATTGTTATTTCGTACACAAGGACTTCACATCAAAGCTGACCAAAATGTCTGAGTCATTGATGGTCAGAGTCTGTAGAATATCCACGAAATATCTTTTAATGTATTTTTATATGGTGAGCTGAATTACCTACATGTGGTCATACCAGGCGGCTAAGTGCTTGGCCAGTGCACATGCGAGAGACCCAATTGCACTCACTGCAGGACAAAGCGGGACAGTAGGCTTATGAATCTTAGGCAGCTCATAATAGACATGGAGACGACTTTTGGAAGGTTGGAAACTCTTAATAACTTCCTGGTCCTAGAAAATCTCCTTTACCAACCTAATTCTATGTTTTCAACTCTTGAATTTAAATTTCGCGCTAATAACTTGTAGACATCCGGGGTCAAAATCCTTTGAAGCCTCCATGACAATTCGATGATCAATCGTATGCTGAGTACGCCCGAAAATAACAAGAATTATTTGAAGGATGTGTAATCTAACGCCATGTTTTTCATCGTCTAGTTCGACGATGAATTTCCACTCGGTGGAGATTAGTAATAATGGTTTTAATAAGGCTTTCACAGCCTACTTGGTTTCCGTTTGTTACTGATGCACGTCCTTTAATTCCTTTGCTCGGAGGTAAAATTGAATAAAAAAAGTTTATAAAAGCCGTATGTCAAGACCCCTTATAAGTAGAACACTCATAATTATCCGCGCACCAAAAGCGGATCATCAACATAAAATAAAGTAAACAATGGTTATAAGATTTATGTCATTGTATTATTGTCAGAATTTGGATGGGATCCCTTTGGAAGTTATGAAAAACTCAGATCGCTTTGACAACAACCATGTTACTTTTGGGAACATTTAGCTGAAATTTCAAATTCAGATTTAAGCAGATAAATAATAGGTATATTCGCCTTCGCCATAAAACATATAACCATCGTCTGCTAAATCTTACGATTTAGCAGACGATGGTTATATGTACCGTATATGTACCAAATACCGGACCAGGGGACCGAGGGGGACTAACTATCTCTCTTTGTCCTGTCTTATATCTGTAGGCCTGGGCAGCTTCGTGAGGGTGGGCCCCGTCCATCGTCTACTCCGACCACAAACATGGCCGGTGTAGGCGCTTTGCGGGACCTCCTCTTATTTGCCCTGGCTTTCTTCGTGTCTTGATTTTTCTTTCTTCGCCGGCTTGTCTAGATAGAGGAGGAGGTTTTTAGGAATAGCTGGTAGCTAGGGAATGCACGCAACCTTTGAGTCGCGCCATTATTCTATGGCTAGAAATTGGCCTCAATGATTTGGGATCGAGGGGGATTATCCCTCTTTATCCTGCCTCATCTCGTGTAGGCCTGGACAGCCTTCGTAGGTGGGCCCCATCCGTCGTCTACCCCGACCGCAAATGCGGCCGGTGTAGGCGCTTTGTGGGACCTCCTTTTGTCCTGGCTGGGCCCCGCCGGCTAGGGCCCTTTCTTCTGGCGCTCTTCTTGCTTCGCCGGCTCGTCTGTGTAAACCCCGGGGGTAGTGTCATGTTTATGTGTGGTATGGTTGGGTAGGGTAGTGCGGCTATGCAGCCTGGGATGCGCTTTGCTAAGGTGGCCCTTAGGCTAGCGCGGGAGGGGAGGGTTAAGGAGGGTATGGGGGGTGTGTGTGTGTGTGTGTGTGTGTGTCGTTGTCTTCGTTTCTTGATCCTGGCTGTCTCTGAAACAGAAAAGGTTAGCGGGCAGGGGGGGGGTCATTGGGGTGGTCACCCAGGGTCAAAAAGTTGGTGTCTAGGTCTTTTGTGTTTGTCGGTCACGTCGGGTACGTAGTCAACGGCTTGCCTGAGGAGGGGATTGTCATGTCTAGCGGCTACGTCAAATCGTTTCTCCGCGTTTTGTCTTATTGTCTGTGTAGCGTTTGTGTATTGTAAGTCTCGTAATATGTCAGTGTTTCTTACGTACCAGGGCGCGTCGGTGGCCGTGCGGAGGGCTATGTTTTCCACAGCCTGTAATGACTTTAAGTGGCTTTTTGCCGCGTGACCCCACGCCGTGGAGGCGTAGGTTAGCTGCGGTTGAAGTACCACCTTGATAAGCGTTCGCTTATTCCTTAAACTGAGGGTGTTTCCACCTTTGAGTAAGGGATAGAGCCTAGCCCTGGTGGTCTTCGCTCGCGCCACCGTCTCCACGATGTGCGGTTTCCACGTGAGACGCTGGTCCATCGTCACGCCCAGGTATCGTGTTTGTCGATTCCAGGAGATGGGTTCCTGGGATAGTGTCAGTCTGTCGAGGTTTTGTGGGATTTTTCGTTTGGTAAAAAGGATAGCCGAACTTTTGTTGGGATTAATTTTGACTTTCCACCTGTTGCACCAGGTTTCAAGTTGGTCTAAGGAGCTTTGGAGGAGGTAGACGGAATATCTAGGATCTACGGATTGGGATGTGATTGTCAGGTCGTCGGCGTATAAGTATATGTTGGTGTTGGGGGGATGTGGGATGTCGGAGTTGTAAATGGTGTATAGGTGTGGGGACAGGACGGTGCCCTGGGGGACACCGGCCTCCATGGGACGGGTGGTGGAAAGGGAATCTTGGATTTGGATGCGGAATTTTCGGTGGTGTAGGTAGGATTTTATGAGTTTGGTAAAGGATATGGGATATTGGTTGGTGAGCATTTTCATCAGTAGGCCTTCATGCCAAACCGTATCGAAGGCCTTTGCGACGTCCAGGAAGACAGCACCAGTGTACTGTCCCCTGTTGAAGGCCGCCGAACCTTTGAGTCGGTGACTCGCGGGCCGGTGCGAGTATAGAGTACGTCAGGGTCATCGCTTGTCTAAGTAGGGGGTTGTCTTGTCTCGCCGCCGTGTTCATGCGTTTTTGGGTGTGTGTACGTATTGTCTGTGTGCAGTGTTGTTAGTACTATCGTACTAAATCTAGTACTTTCAAGCTTCATTTAGTACCATAGTACTCACCTGACTGATTTAATACCTTGAAGCATCTGACATTCTTATTATTTGCTGTGTGCGATATATGTCTTGAGGCCAGTTCGGCATTGACATCTAGATGCTCTAGATATAGCTCTGAGGGTTGCTTTCGCTGTACAGCAAGAATAAAACGCTCTCTCAACGGTAATAATAAAGTATTTTATTGAAAACTAAGTTGTATAGAAAAAGACGTGTTGACGGGGTAAGTGTTCGTTGAAGAGTACTTGTGTGTGGAGTCGGTCGTAGGTATATGAGTATGCATCTGGTAGCCGGCGCCAGTAGACCCTTCTTGGAACGCTGGTACGTCCGGAGGCGTCCTGCTGGCGCTCTTAACGTAATGCTTAAAAATGGGTCACTTGCGGCATGTGTACCCACACACCCCCCTGTCAGTATGGTTGCCATCACGGAACCTGCAGCCGGTCAGGGAAACGGACCCTTCTACCGGACGTAATGGTACTTGCCTTGGGTGTGGTTGGCACGGATAATGGGACAGAAGTTGATGGAAGACTATTGTTCTCGTACCTGGTAGCTGTCGCATCATTCAAATAATACGCAGGTTTTACTCTGTCTATGGACACAATAACTTCGCTACCACGCACTAGCACCGTGAATGTTTTGTCGTTGCGTTTGATCACTGTAAATGGACCATCATATGGATTCTGTAGTTGAGTTTTAACGCCGTCCTTCCGCAGCCGTTGGAACAGTATTTCCAGATGACGCAGGTGTTCCTCTTCAGACGATGAAGCTACAAGGATGTCGTCGATGTAAGCATGTAAACCTCATCGATGAAGCGTTGAAAGGTTTGAGCTGAGGTTTGCGTAACCCAAAGGTCATGTGCGTGAACTCAAATTACCCGAAAGGTGTCGTGATAACCGTCTTGGGAATTTCTTCTTCCGCGACGGGGATTTGGTGAAATATGCGGATCAGATCGATGGTTGAAAATAATTTCCTACCTCGAAGTGATTGTGCAAAGTCCTGAATATGTCGCACAGGATATAGGTCTAGACGCGTTCGTGCGTTAAGCCTATGATAATCGCCACATGGTCGCCATTCGTCACCCTTTTTTGGCACGAGATGTAAGGGCGACGCCCACGCACTACTCGAAGGACAGGCGATACCTAATTTTAGTATATCGTCGAATTCCTTTTTCGCTGCTCGCAATTTGTCTGGAGCTAATCTACGCGGCTTCTCAACGACGGGGGGACCAGGTGTTGTTTCGATGTAATGCCTGGTTTGGTGTTGTACAGCCTCAGAAGGAGCTGCAGGACGCGTAATGTCCGAATACTGCTTGAGTAGGCGGTGAAACACGGATTCCCCGGAAATCGTTCTGACTGAGGGTGTCGCAGAATGCGCGAGTTGGCCTGGAGACGTAATTCGCGTTGCTTCGTCAAGTAATCTTTTGTTGCGCACGTCCACCAGTAGTCCATAGAAAGATTAAAAGTCTGCACCAATTATTGGTTTAGAGACATCTGCGACGACAAATTGCCATATAAAACAACGACGCAATCGGAGGTTTAATGTCATTGTCACTGTGCCGTACGTAGCAATTGAGGTACCATTGAGGTACCTCCCCTCCCGCGCTAGCCTAAGGGCCACCTTAGCAAAGCGCATCCCAGGCTGCATAGCCGCACTACCCTACCCAACCATACCACACATAAACATGACACCCCCCCCGGGGTTTACACAGACGAGCCGGCGAAGCAAGAAGAGCGCCAGAAGAAAGGGCCCTAGCCGGCAGGGCCCAGCCAGGACAAAAGGAGGTCCCACAAAGCGCCTACACCGGCCGCATATGCGGTCGAGGTAGACGACGGAAGGGGCCCACCTACGAAGGCTGTCCAGGCCTACACGAGATGAGGCAGGATAAAGAGGGATAATCCCCCTCGATCCCAAATCATTGAGGCCAATTTCTAGCCATGGAATAATGGCGCGCTCTCTCACTCCGTAATGTGTGGTGCTGGAGGGGAATCACGGGGTCTGATTCTCAACCAATAAAATTACGGAGTGAGAGAGATAGCTTGTAGTTTTATTTGCTTTCTCTCTCGCACATCTGTTCGCTCATTTAGTATTGAAGGCTGCCTCTAGTAGGTATATGCTCGAAGTAATATCCAGTTCCTCTAAGGTCCAAGAAACCAAAATTTCATGGTTACTTACTCATTACAGCGCGCCATTATTTTGGCGTTAAACGTGGCCCCGTACTCTCCTTCTCACCTGCGCCACAGAATAAAGTAACAATCTGTACTACGGTTTTGTAGTTACGTTGTTTTACGTTTTACGTTCCAATGTAACCGGCTCGGTCGGTAGCAATTATTTCTTGTAGTAAGCGCCGCGCGCCATTATTCTATGGCTAGAAATTGGCCTCAATGATTTGGGATCGAGGGGGATTATCCCTCTTTATCCTGCCTCATCTCGTGTAGGCCTGGACAGCCTTCGTAGGTGGGCCCCATCCGTCGNAATGGTAAATTAAAAAAAGTTACTTCACCTGCAGCTATTTAATCAATTCAATTAGTACATTTTATTTGATATTAAAATCTAATTTAATTTTACATTATTAGAAGAAATATTTTTAATTTTAAAATTATTTATGTAATGGAAAATTCAGTATAAAAAATAAATAAATACATGAAACACTCAAATTTAAAAATCAATCTAGGGAATTTTAATTCAGTAACTAACTTCTGCGCCTTTAAGTTAGTGGCATAATATTAGTTTTGTCATTTGTCAAACAAAACATTAAGAATTTTATTACAATTTTTAAGGGAACATTCATAATTTCTTTTTTATTTAGTTGTGAGTAACTGATTAAAATTTTCTATTATTGAACATTTTTAGGATTTGCTACTTTTTTTTAAATATTTTGTGGCATAACCTTATATGACCTGTCAACTAATCTTGTTAGATATATTAATATTATGGTAAGTTTAATTAAAAGTTTTGTGCTATAATTTATATATTAATTATGTGAGTTTCAGATTGTATGTGGTCTCCTTTTTAAGAAATTCAGAAAGAGGCTGTTATGTATCTCAACATAATATCATCGGAAACATAATAATAATGAATAGAAATAATTATATTTAATAAGAAACCTAAAGATGTTCAATTCAGGGATTAAAGGAAATCAAAGGTAATCATTAAGGGATATAAGGCAATAAACTTCTTGATAATGTAAAGCTAAATGGCATAACACTTTCTTGCAGGTGTAATGGGCTAAAGACATCACCTGCTATAGATCAAATACTTAACGATAAGTTACTTTGTCATACGAATTATACTAGTAAAAACAAAATAGGAAATAGAGACGTATACAATAATAAAAATGATGAAGACCGAACATATGGTAAAGGCCCCGTGTATTTATCAAATTCTGTATATAATAGTAGTAAATTTGCAACCCACGTGAAATTAGAAACAGATGATTTAGATATTGCAGATAAGATTGGTTCCCACAGTATTATAGGTAAATATATTCGATTAAATATAGTAGCTTTAGAAAAATATTTTCTTTCAATGGCATAAATACTTATTTCATCATTAAAAAAACAGTTAATGAAATGTGAATTATGCTGTCATCAATTAAAATCTATAACAAATATATTTCTTACAGTACCATTGTGTAAAAGAATTAAAGTAAATTTCTTTATACAGTAATTAAAAATCGTATTTCTAAATCAATGTTTTTAATAAACGTCTAGTTATTATTATTTTACAATATAAATATAAGAAAAATACTTTGTTCAAGGTACTAGAAATAATATAATACTCAATAGATAAGTGATTTTTAATAACAATTTAATGATGAAATTTAAGGTTTAAGTGAATTGGGTGCAAAAATTGATGCACAGAAAGATCCAACGATAGTTAAACCAAGATATAAGAGAGGAAATATAAGAGAAACTCACCACGAAGTTCTTCAACGGATAGATTCTGAAACCGATGTTTACAATCATTATCAGCAACATTGGTTTAGTGCAAGTCTTGAGGTAAGTATATTAAGTTCTCTTCTTTCTTAAGAAAGAATATGAACTTAAATAAAAAAAAATTGTAGTGTAGTAGACCTCCGTATCTGCCATCTCATGTATATCAGAAACTGCGCATAGGGAACCACATGAGCCTCAAATTAATTATCAATTAATATTAAAAATACTCTGTTGTACATTATTTATTGCTACAATTATGTATAAGAAATATATATAAAAAAAATAGGTTCAGTAGGCTGTAAAGTTGTGTAAAATTAATACAAACCATTAGCAAAAACATATAAATTTTTAATTGATTTAAAAAATTTTAATTCAACTCATACACCACTGTTATCAACTCGGTTATCAACTTGTGAAATTTTAGTTGAACTTCATAGTAATAGACTGCACAATTAAGGGGTAATACAACCTTTGTACACAAAATCAAGGGTCATATTTGGAGTTTATTTTTATGAAAATTGTTTAACATAATGTAATTCGGTTGTGTGTAACCTGTTGATATGTCTTAAAGTACTTAAAAAAGTTTTTTAACAATTTTTTAGAAGCGAATCCAGAGTCTTTTTTTTTCGTGATCTTCCTTAGCGAACCTCTGTATACCTAAATCATATGTATTATTATTAAGCTACAGTTAAAATTTCAGAGCAATTGGTAAAAAATTGTTGTAAATGTTATAGATACGCTAATCTCAAAAAACATGGTTTTGAGAAAAATGCGTTTTAAATTGCAAATACTAAAATGTCAAGGAAATTTATTATTTACCCTTAATCTGTGAGGTCTTCTAATTGAACATTCTCTTGTTCCCGATCCTTTCTTGATGAAAGCAAAGCTCTGCGGGCTTGTTTTGCTTCTTCAGTGAGGGAGCCCACAGACCTAATGCAGATCTAAATTCATAAAAAAAATAATTTTCTTTTTACATTTAAAATTATTTTTTAACAAAAACATAGAAATTGCATATTTTTTATTTAATGCAGATATATTATGTATTTATGTATTTGGCAACTACAAAATACATAAAAAACATGTAAAAAAAATATTTATTTAATGTCATTTATGCACTTATTTAAGTTAACTCATGCATACAAAAAAAACTAGAAACAAATTTATTATATTATCTTTGCGTACATAGTGCATACATAGAGGGTGTCCCGAAATTCATGCAACAAAATTTGGTCATAGATTCTTAAGACAAATTTAGGGGACCTGTGTTTTTTTCTTTTTGCCAACTGGACCCGTCTTTCAAAGTTACAGCCCCCTGAAATCTGTCCCTAAGAAGTCTTTTTTATATCTCAAAACCATGTTGTACGAGAATCACTAAATTTGGTACACAGGGGTTTTATGACATGTGAAATCTCACAGTGCTACGCTTTTTGGTGAGAAACCCCCTTATGACCCCTTGTCTTTGAAACCAAAAAAATTTGGTCGCAAATTTGAATTTCTTGAAAATTATTAGTTACCTAGAAAGCCATTGAATTTAGAAACTTTTTTGTCTCTTGATATTTTTTTCGTAAAATGCAATGTTTTTGAGGAAAATGGCGAATTACGATATGCATTCGATCACATTTTAGTCGAGGAAATAAAGCACTAAAAACGGCCTTACCTCTGAAATCTGTGCAGTAAGATGGATTGTGATGCGGTTTTTTGGATTCGATTCGTTAGAGCGTCTAGAAAGTTTGTGACCCTATGTGATCAATGAGAAATGAAAATTGCATCGGTGCATAAGAAAAATGCATTTTTAAAATTGCATCTTGAAGAGTTAAGATATGAAAAATTTACAACTCGGAAAATATAGACGGAAATGAGTTCAATTTTACTACTCGGGGATTCTTGGGGTCGCTGAACACGAATATCACGACGGCAACGGTCTCCGAGGTACCTAATGCCCAGGGTGGCCGGTTTCCACGTCGTCTCCTGGAGTTTTGTGGAAATTCGTTATAAACTTAGCCGAAACTCGTTACCTCGGGGTTTTTGGGGACCTTAACACGAATATCACGACGGCAACGGTCTCCGAGGTAGCTAGAGCCCCAGGATGGCCGGTTTCCAAGTCCTCTCCTGGAGTTTTGTGGAAATTCGTTATAAACAGCCGAAACTCGTTACCTCGGGGTTATTGGGGTCGCTCAACACGAATATCACGACGGCAACGGTCTCCGAGGTACCTAGGTGCTTTAGGGTGGCCGGTTTCCACGTCGTCTCCTGGAGTTTTGCGGAAATTCGTTATAAACTTAGCCGAAACTCGTTACCTCGGGGTTTTTGGGGTCGCTCAACACGAATATCACAACGGCAACGGTCTCCGAGGTACCTAGTGTCCAGGGTGGCCGGTTTCAACGTCGTCGTCTGGAGTTTTCTGGAAATTCGTTATAAACTCGTTACGTTGGGGTTTTTGGGGTCGATCAACACGAATATCACGACGGTAACGGTTCTCGAGGTACCTAGTACCCAGGATGGCTGGTTTCTGTGACAACTATTTCATTCTTATTTATTTTTTATTATAAAAATACATTTATTCATTACAAAAAATACGTTTTGTAAAAATTATACTTAAATATCTTAACAATTTTAATTTTTCTTATTTAATTTTTTAATTTTCATTATTATCTTCTTCATCTTCTTCATCTAGTGTTTCCACTTCCGAAGAAAATATATCATTTGCAGAATATTTTTCATTATTCGTGCAATTAATGCCTGCACAATTTTTGCACGCGATGCTGCAGTTCAATCCGTGCTTCCTACATCCACACGAAGTTCCGCAATCGGTTTTGCACCCACAGAAAATCATATTCATGATCCTTGGTGGACCGTTGCTGTCGTGATATTCGTGTTGAGCGACCTCAAAAACCCCGAGGTAACGAGTTTCGGCTAAGTTTATAACGAATTTCCACAAAACTCCAGGAGACGACGTGGAAACCGGCCACCCTGGGCACTAGGTACCTCGGAGACCGTTGCCGTCGTGATATTCGTGTTCAGCGACCCCAAAAACCCCGAGGTAACGAGTTTCGGCTAAGTTTATAACGAATTTCCACAAAACTCCAGGAGACGACGTGGAAACCGGCCACCCTGGGCACTAGGTACCTCGGAGACCGTTGCCGTCGTGATATTCGTGTTCAGCGACCCCAAAAACCCCCGAGTAGCAAAATTGAACTCATTTCCGTCAATATTTTCCGAGTTATAAATTTTTCATATTTTAACTCTTCGAGATGCAATTTTAAAAATGCATTTTTCTTATGCACCGATGCAATTTTCATTTTTCATTGATCACATAGGGTCACAAACTTTCTGGACACTCTAACGAATCGAATGCAAAAAACCACATCACGATCCATCTTACTGCACAGTTTTCAGAGGTTCAGTGCTTTATTTCCTCGACTATTTTAACATTTTTCTCGAAAACATTGCTTTTTACGAAAAAAGTATAAAGAGACAAAAAGTTTCTAAATTTAATGGCTTTCTAGTGGACTGATAATTTTTAAGAAATTTAAACATGCGGCCAAATTTTTTTGGCTCCAAAGACAAGGGGGCCCACGAAAAATTGTCTTAAGGGGGTACCCCCCAAAAAAATGTAGCACCATCAGATTCCACATGTCATAAAACCCCTGTGAACCAAATTTAGTGATTCTCGTACAACAGGATTGAGAGATAAAAAAAAGATTATTCATAGGGGCGGATTTCAGGGGGCTGTAACTCCGAAAGTGGAGGCCACTTGGCAAAAATAAAAAATACGGGTCCCCTAAATTTGTCTTAAGAATCTGTGACCAAATTTTGTTGCTTGCATTAATTTCGGCACACTCTGTATACAGGGTGTTTCTTAATAACGTGCTAATATTTAAGGAGGTTATTCTTGGGTCCACTTTAAGAAAAAAACTTCATATGAACATATGTCCTAAAAGTCTTAACTTTTGAACTACAGGGTGCTAAAATTTTATGAAAAAACATGTTTTTATTATAACTTTGTATTACCCTAGATATTTTTTCAAATTTGATACACTATTCATCGAGATGCATTTTCTGATGTACAAACAATTTTATTATTTTTGCCAGTGGCATCTGTACAGGTTTTGTATTGAATATTTTTGAAAAAAATATGTTACACCACATTTGCTCAAAAAGGATTTCAAAAATGATTTTGTTTGTACATCAGAAAATGCATCTTGATGAATAGAAGGCGTCTACCAAATTTGAAAAAATATCTAGGGTAATACAAAGTTATCATAAAAAAATGTTTTTTCATAAAACTTTAGCACCCTGTAGTTCAAAAGTTAAGACTTTTATGACATATATTCATATGAAGTTTTTTTCTTAACCGTTTCACTGCTCCAGATGTATTTATTCGCTAAAAAATTATAGGGCTCAAACTGCTCCAGACGGATTAATTCGCTTGAATAGTTAAATTGGATCAGGCTGCTCAAACCGTATATATTCGCAACCGCATAGTGACTCGGTTGTTGCAATTGGTATGGGGAATTTTTGCGGGCGGAGTTTGTAGCGATTATGACAAATATTTTTATGAATGGAGGTACTGGTACTGATTGTTCATCTCTCTTTCAATTTCTATTTAGTACAGCTGTCGATATACTGTATTTTATTTATAATAAAATCGTAAAATTGATCGTAAATCGTAATTTAACACAACATAATGTAAAACTAAAAGTGATCTAACTGCTCCAGACGTATATGTTCGCACGCGATAAACTTCCGCACACGGCGCGGTAGCTACGTTCAAACGTATTGCGCAGCGAAAGGGTTAAAATGGACCCAAGAATAACCTCCTTAAATATTAGCACATTATTAAGAAACACCCTGTATGTATAGTAGTAGCAGTAAAAGGTATTAGTGATAAAATGAAACATCCTGGAACTACAGTATTGTTTGATATGGGAAAAATCAATTAATGTATCCGGAATATGAACTTCTGGAACCTCTAAAATATTACAGATCTTGACTAATAATATTCCTAAGCACTGTCTTATCTTTCAAATTATACAAATGAGCATAATATTAATTTGTCCAGAATAGTAAACAAGTCAAAGTGAGACGAGACCAATCTGACCAGAGACATAAGACAGGATGGACAATTACTGAAAGACTTAAAAGCATAATGGAAACTGCTAGTAATTGTTAATATGATTAAGTACAAAAATTTTTGGTCAAAAGATAGAGATCTTGGCTATTTCGTATTAACGAAAAAGTAATGATGTGTTTACCTGTATTAATATGTGTAAACACTTTAAACTTTACACAGTTAAAGTATATTGACGAATGGAAAAAGACATCAACCTACTTTACAGATGTGGCGTAAAGTTAATTAAGTGTAAAGATGAGGTGTAAGCTATTTCTGTACTTCCTCTACAATTAGTTAAATTTAATAAACAGTAAAGTTATAACTATTTTCCTCAAATCATTTTAAGAAATTGTCCTTCTTAATTGCAAATAGGTAATCAGGAATTATTTATTTCTATTCTAATTTCATAATTTAGTAACTTACGAAAGAATTACTTTGCTATTGTAAATCAAAAATGCTTTGCACACTTCTGTGTAGACGTAGGGAGTAGTTTATAGCGACCAACTTAACCTCATTTCTCAACGAGCTGTATAGCAGCTGTCAGTTTCAATAACGTTAGTGACTATATAACTTTATTTTAAAGAATAATCGTGATAACAATAACAAACAATTAAAGGAGCTGCGGAAAGTGTCCCCCTCCTTGTTATAACAATAAATTAAAGCAGCTGCTGAAAGTGTCCCCCTCCTTGTTCCAAGCACTTTTCACACCTGTTCCTCAAAGAATTAAAGACATTTTCTAAGATGCTCGGGGTATTGTTAATTTCACGAATCTTGTCTATAAGTCGAGCCTGCAGATGGTTTAAATCAGGAATAGGCAGTTCAAAAATAGTGTTTTTAAGGTAAGGCCACAAAAAGAAATCACACGGCGTAATATCACATGACCTCGGTGGAAATTCATGTTCAGCATTGAGACTTATTAGTCGATTTTGGAAAACTTCCCTCAACATATTCATCGTCTCGCCTGCCGTATGTGCCCTTGCGCCATCTTGTTGAAAGTAAAAGTTTGTAATTTCGTTTTCTTCCAGCTGGTTAACAAAAGGAGCGATAATTTCTTCTCTATACCTTTGCGCAGTAAGAGTACCATTAAAAAAAATAGGTCCATAAATCCTCCTTCGATTGAGAGCACACCAAACTCCAATTTTTTGAGCGTGTAGAGGGCCCTCGACAAAAAAGTTATCTGGTTTTTCAGAAGACCACATTCTCATATTCTGTGAGTTTACGTAACCACTTAAATGAAACCAGGCTTCATCAGAAAAAAAGGTGATATTATGAAGTTCACCGTAGTTGTTTAAAAACCATTCACAAAATACAGCCCGTCGCGGAAAATCAACTTCATGAAGTTCTTGCTGACAAGTTAAACGATAGGAGAACAAACGCAAATCTTTTTTTAACACTGTGTGGCAGGTACCGACTGATACTCCCACCATTTGTGATAAAACACGTACAGAAGTTCTTGGCGCATTTTCCATTATTTGTTGGACATTTTCTTTTAATTCTTCAGTCCGCTTTTTAGGTCGGCCGCTTCCTTCTTTTCTTGTTACACTGCCCGTTTCACGAAAAACATTAACACAACGCTGAACTGCACTTTGAAAAATTTTGTACTCAACAACGCCGGGAAATTGATTTTGAAATTCTATGAAACATTCCTCAATAGAATACTTCCATATTCCATCAATCTTGCGTCCATTTCTAAAGTAGGACTCTATGATAAACACTTTTTGTTCTTGAGAAAACACCATTTTAAACGCTTTTTAAAACGAAAATATTCAAATTGATAGCGGCGATATAGCGCTTTGACAGATGACGTTTAAGTTCATTTGCTATACGCTACGCCTTACGTCCAAAATTTCAGAACCAACTTGACCACGTTTTTATTTGAACGCTCGTTATAAGGGCCACACAGCTCGATTTGCTATGGCTTGGGTTTTTAATTGAGCAGTGGAAGTTAGCCTCTGTTGTCCTTCATAAGCTTTTTAATCAGGATCGGATTCTACTTAAGTTTGCCAATAAATATTATTGTGTACATAACTACTTTTAATATACAGGGTATAAATAAATAATCTCAAAAAAATTAAGGAGGCAAATTCTCATTGAAAATTCTTTCATGTAAAAAATCTCTCCACACTGCTTACAGATTTATGGCCCTTCAAATGGGAACGCTACTTTCAAAAGTATAGTTTATTGACAAAGATCAACATCGTCATTCTATGAGCACATTTAGCTTCCCTCATAATCATGAACCATCACTGAAGCCGATGTAGCGGTTCGCAAAAATAAAAGTGGTCATATTTGGATAATGATGTGTGGAATCCATTATTTTTTTAGGGAACGATTTCTAGGCAATCATAGAATACTTTTGTGATGAAAAAATTTGCAAAATAAAAAATTCAAATAACAGTGTAGCCAACTCTGAGATCTTGAAAGAGTTTGCTCATATATTTACATAATATTCTTACTTTTCTCATAACTCTAATAATCTAATAGTAAGAGAGATAAGGGCAAAAGAGTGTACCATAAATACAAAATTATTAATAATTTTAAGAAAAAAGTTCATATGAACATTTGTACTAAACAGCATAATTTTCAAGATGCAATGGGGGGGTGTTATAGCTTTTGAAAAATACCACATTTATTCAAATATCTCGTAAGCTGTTTGATATAAATTTATGAAACTTGCTGTGTGACTTAAGTAAGTAGAGGTAAAAATTCACTGAATTATATCGACTAGTGATGATGACACTGCGATTAAAAACCATTGGTTTTATAAGCTAAACTATCTTATAACTCAAAGTAAGGTAGATTTTGACCTTTGCAGCAGCTGTCTGAATCCAGAGAGCATTGTGATCGATTCCCTTGAATCTGACAAATCTAACACTTATCCTTATTAGTTATATTTATTACCCTATTATAATAACTTAAGTAACAAATTACCCGATTTTGTTGCATAAGTTCTTGAATCTAACAGGGTTGATCCTGCTGTTTCCTGATCTAGATGGCCTAACTTCTCCTAAAACTGTTTACAGTCCATACAGTATGAAATAGAATTTCAAGTAAAGAATAAACAGATAAAGATATGAGATAAATCGGTAAATATAGTTCATACGATATTTATTGAGATAGAATTCCAAGAAAAGAAAAAGCCAATAAGGTTCTGTTATCGGAACTACTGTAACAATTTACAGCAGCGTGCGTTGAAATCTTCTACTTTATTTTCAGAGAAAAAAAAAGTCGGGAGAATTTTTTGTTGTATACAGGGTGTCTCATAATTAGCTGCCAACCCTGAACAGGCCGATTCTATGATCAAAACTAAGTAAAAAAGTTCATATGAACATGGGTCCGGAAATGCTTCCTAAGGGCACAGGGACCCATTGAAGAGGGAGGAATGGAAATCATTTTTTTGCAATATCTCTCAATCGCGTTGTGATAAATGAATGAAATTTGGTATACACAGCTAAATTTTGATGAGCAATTTGATGGACTAATCCATTTATTTCCACAAGGTCCATTGGGGTGGGTACGGGGGGGCCCTTGGTACTTTGCGTGTGTAACTTTTTCATCTTTGACTTTTTAACAAATTGGACAGCAAATTCCGTTTTCCCGAACTGTTTTACGTTAAAAAGGTACTCTTGTTTCAAATCGTTATCTTTAACGGTTTCTGAGAAAATCGCTCTTGAATTAATCCCACTTTGGTCAATTTCATAGTAATTTAAACAAAAAAAAATAATAATAATTTTCCTTTCCTCTCTTTTCCATTTAAAGGATTAATTTTTATTTAATTTAATTTTTTATTATTATTTTTTTATTAAAATTAGATTAAATTTAAACAAAAAAATTTTTTTTGTTTAAATTACTATGAAATTGACCAAAGTGGGATTAATTCAAGAGCGATTTTCTCAGAAACCGTTAAAGATAACGATTTGAAACAAGAGTACCTTTTTAACGTAAAACAGTTCGGGAAAACGGAATTTGCTGTCCAATTTGTTAAAAAGTCAAAGATGAAAAAGTTACACACGCAAAGTACCAAGGGCCCCCCCGTACCCACCCCAATGGACCTTGTGGAAATAAATGGATTAGTCCATCAAATTGCTCATCAAAATTTAGCTGTGTATACCAAATTTCATTCATTTATCACAACGCGATTGAGAGATATTGCAAAAAAATGATTTCCATTCCTCCCTCTTCAATGGGTCCCTGTGCCCTTAGGAAGCATTTCCGGACCCATGTTCATATGAACTTTTTTACTTAGTTTTGATCATAGAATCGGCCTGTTCAGGGTTGGCAGCTAATTATGAGACACCCTGTATATGTATAAGATTAAATTATCACTATTAAGGTAAACATTTTTAGTTTTTTTAGGGATATCAATTCAAGTGAATTTATCAGACTTAATTATTACACTGTATTTAAAATTTCATTTTCAACAGTTTAATTTCAATTTATTAAGAGTATAGATCGAATGTGACCTATAAGTGTCATATATCTTAAATGTCATTGCTCCTCAATACCTACTGGCACAACGCATTGCTTTGTACCTACTGGCAGAGTATACTGTGAAAACTAATGATATCGTGGGAAACAGCTACTCTGCGGACTAGACACTCCATCTAATAAACAGCTAAGACTATTCGTTAGCAGAATCAAACATAGACTAGATGTTGCATGTGTAATTCAATGCTGGACGGTGCATTTAGCCCACAGAGTAGTTATTTTGCACAGTCTCGGTGGTTAAACAAAAATAATTGTAACTGTATGGTAGGCTTATTTACATAAAAAAATTAAGATAGTCACTCAAGAATTAATAATAATAAAAATGATGTGTGTAAAATGATAGAATTTTTTTTTTCTAACAGTGAAAACAGTGAGTTTTTCCTAACAGTGAAATTTCAACCTTCAATGAACATTACATCGTAATACGTGTAACTATTGAAAACTAAATTACTTTAGAAACAGATATATTTGTATGCAAATTCATAAATTTATACTTTTAAAACCACTTCTTCTGTGATTTTGGGCAACTTCGGTTGCACTGTGGCAAAGTCAAGTTATAGGAAAGGTGCATCTCTACGCCTTGTGCAGGTAGGGCCTAGAGAATTAACTCTGTTCAAGTGTCAGAAAGAATTAAAAAAGAATTCACTAATTCTCATTCCCAAATTCATTATTAGTGTACACCTCAGTTTACCCCCTCCTAGTTTATATTAGTTTTGTACCTTAAAATGTTGAACTTTAATTGGAAGTATGAGAGTATGTTCTCATATTCTTGTCTTCCTTCATTTCAGAAATTTAAGTTAGAGGATAGATCTAGGGAAGAGAGGATTGAAATAACTAGGCATGAATTCAGGAGACACATCCAGCAGTTAGTGAGAAGTAATGTAGGACAACCAAATAGATTTCCCGATCTATCTGTTCAGTACTCGAAATGTTCTTCTCCCGCATATAGAAATAAACATAAAACTGGTTATAACAGGCTTGTGGCACCAAGAATATGTGACGTTGAAAAATGTTTACGACCAGCTTTACCCTGTACAAAACATTGCACTTTACACATTATGTTAAATACTGAGCAGGTGTTATTTGAATATTGTACTGCCAAATTCGCAGATAATACGCAATGTGCTGCTCCCGTTTTCGATATTATGCATGAGTTGCCGCTTTGTGCAGAACACGCAAGAAAAAGGGTAAGTTTGACTTGTGAATAATTAATAATGTCTGATTGAAAATGTAATTTTAGGACAATTATAAACTGTATCAAGAGGCCAAACCAAAGAAGTTGAGGAAAAAAGTTAAACCATCTGCTATGATTAGACCACAAAAAAGGAATAAAAAGAAGAAGAAACTGATTAAAACTAACGAAATATCCGGGCCGAGTGCAATATTGGAAATACCCACGAGGACATCTCCAGAATCAGGTGTTTATATTATTGGTACAAATTAAAAGTGGCATAGTAGAGTAGTTTCAAAATCTCATGAGCCGCGAAATACGCGAAAGGCATAGCGTATCCGCATAATTCTTCTAATAAGCACATTGTGAAGACATTGATTCAGAACTAGACCATGTGCCTCATTACAACCAGAAATGAACTAAGCGCTCGGGCATCAATAAAGTCAACTGGCGAATGTTTGTTATATACATATATTTTTATTGCTAAAATTAAAATAATAAAGAATAGGGCATTTTATTATGATATGTAATTTGTATTCACATAATAAATGTATACAAAAAAATTATAAAGGTTGACAACCCAAGTCATCATCATCATCATCATCATCATCATCATCTGAGGTATTGACAAAATCGTTTTCATCACTACCATTATCATCTACATGTATTATAAGTTCATTGACTTCGTCAATGAAATGTTCACAGCTAATATATTCTTCTTAAACTTTTTCCACATCTTCACAGACATTATTCCACATAGTCCAGTCGGCAGAGGCCGAAAAGTTACTGTTGCTGGCATTTTCTTGATAACTCGGAAATAACTACACAGGAATACTTTAAATTATGAGTACAATAACAGGCTAATTTGCTGACAAAGTATTTTATCAGGAAAAAAGTTATTAACAATTTAATCGTGAAAAAAATTTTTTTAGTATTTTTCTTTAAATAACTCAGCGGGATGACTTTGTACGAAAAAATGCTTAGGACATGATTTTGTTCGTAATAAAAATAGCTACAAAATGGCGGTGGTCCGATTACGAAATTTGCAATAACAAAGCCGTGAGATTGAAAAAACGGTATAAAACGTCAATTTTTTAAAGTTGCTGTAAAAATGTCAATTATAAACAAAAAGTGATAAAACTTTCGAAAACTATAGTTCAATATATATACAATAATGACGCTAAAGCCGAAAATCAGGAGAGCAAAACTTTTTGTTCTATAAGGTGTTATACATTCATCGGCATCTGAAACTCGAAACTTTGCCAAATTTGTTCGAAGCTTTGCTGACACTTGAAATTTGGTACACACATAGTGTAAATATGCAGAAACCAAAAGCAATTTGCAAAATTCAAGTATCTTCATTTTTGCAGTTTTGGTAAGGTTTTATACGTCACCCTAGTTTTATACGTCACCGTTTTTTTAATTTTTGGACGTATATTTATGTATATTTATAAAATATTCCATTACGGTAGATTAGCCAGCATAATTACCTACAATTTAAAAAAATATATATTTTCATCGTTTAGATCCTAAGCTACTTAACATTTTGCGCCTGTTAGCCGTAGTCGTACATTATTCAACATATTAACATAAAACAAAATCGTACGTGTGGGGTAAACCTTTAACTTTTCATTTTCGAGCGCGAGCTCCGCTCTTCGGCGCTTGTATACTATTAGAAATATGCAACAGTAAATTTAAACAATTGTTTACTTAAAGTTAAAGGTTTACCCCACACGTACGATTTTGTTTTATGTTAATATGTTGAATAATGTACGACTACGGCTAACAGGCGCAAAATGTTAAGTAGCTTAGGATCTAAACGATGAAAATATATATTTTTTTAAATTGTAGGTAATTATGCTGGCTAATCTACCGTAATGGAATATTTTATAAATATACATAAATATACGTCCAAAAATTAAAAAAACGGTGACGTATAAAACTAGGGTGACGTATAAAACCTTACCAAAACTGCAAAAATGAAGATACTTGAATTTTGCAAATTGCTTTTGGTTTCTGCATATTTACACTATGTGTGTACCAAATTTCAAGTGTCAGCAAAGCTTCGAACAAATTTGGCAAAGTTTCGAGTTTCAGATGCCGATGAATGTATAACACCTTATAGAACAAAAAGTTTTGCTCTCCTGATTTTCGGCTTTAGCGTCATTATTGTATATATATTGAACTATAGTTTTCGAAAGTTTTATCACTTTTTGTTTATAATTGACATTTTTACAGCAACTTAAAAAAATTGGCGTTTTATACCGTTTTTTCAATCTCACGGCTTTGTTATTGCAAATTTCGTAATCGGACCACCGCCATTTTGTAGCTATTTTTATTACGAACAAAATCATGTCCTAAGCATTTTTTCGTACAAAGTCATCCCGCTGAGTTATTTAAAGAAAACTACTAAAAAAAATTTTTTTCACGATTAAATTGTTAATAACTTTTTTTCCTGATAAAATACTTTGTCAGCAAATTAGCCTGTTATTGTACTCATCATTTAAAGTAGGCCTGTGTAGTTATTTCCGGGTTATCAAGGTTTGACACAAGCCGAACCTCTACCAACACTCATTTGTGACATTTGCCAATTTTTCTTCTGCTAATTTCCAAACATCGTCCATTGTAAATGTCGTATTGCACATTGCTACTTCATTCTTAACAATTGCCCATATTTTTTCTATTGGGTTCAATTCAGGATGACACGGTGGAAATCTCAGTACAATATGGCCATGTGTGGCTAATAATCTATCCATTATAGTAATACTATTTTGTGGTTTATTAAGTTTTATTTTTGCATATAGTTCAGGCTTAGTTTCTTTATCTCCAAAAACAATACCACGTTTTCTGAGCCAGTTTTGCATATCTGCTTTCAGTCAGTTAGAAGTTGGATTAGGCTCTACCAGCACATTATGATAGGATGCATTATCGACTACTAAAACTGAATTTGGATCCAAATTAGGAATAAATTTTTTCTCCAGCCATTTAAAATAGTTTTTTTTTATTTATATCATCGTGGTAGTCTCCTATTTTTAAACCAGATTTAAAAATCAGTCTGGCATTGGGAACAAATCCTTTTTTACTTCCAGCATGGACAACAATTAGATATTTTCCTTTGTACATTGTATATCTTCCATTGTACTATCGTCCCAAGCTGTTGGCACAGTATGACTACTGTGGATATATGTTTCGTCACTATACACAATATTTTTCCCTAAAAAAAAATAATTCTTAAATAAATAAAAATAGTAATATTTAATAAATAATAATCATTTTTATTTTTCAGCTAATGATGAAAATCATTTCATAAACTTGGTTTTTAAAAAAACTTTATTTCTGAAAGATTTATAATACAAGTTGAATACAATGAAAAGTATAGCAGAACTGCTCTATATCATATTAAAACCTATACTTATAGGTTCGTATTAACCTGATTGTCTTTGCACTTTTTCACAACATTATTAGCTACATTTTGAACATGAAATTATGCAAAACCAATATACCTTCTTTATATTGTTTTAATTTCCTTAAATATTCTGTGCGTTTTAATCGATGTCCGTTGTTTCGCATAGTGCTTTTCTGTTATCTTGACTTTTCTTCCAGCGAAGTCCCAGTTTATGAATTATTTTTCTAAAACTTGAAATTTTTCCATTTAAATTCAAATCATTTTTACAGCATCAAACAAGGGTTTCATAGTTACACGTCACTTATAAATAGCTACGAATCTATAAACTTCGGTTCTAATTATTTCTTAATCAAACTTATCCAAGGTTGATCTAGTACTTGGTTTCTTTATTTTCTTCCTAGGCGACGACGGACTACCAGACGGACTAGCTTCATGTTCACACATTATTCTTTTGACCGTATTTAATGAAACACCTGTACCCTCGGCTACCTGAACCTGTTCTAACTTAAAAGGATTTTTATTTTCTTTTTCTTTTTTCATAAATTCATAAACGTTCTAAACTATCTTACGTCTTTGATACAACTTTCTTATTGTTTTTAGATCTATTAAAAAATTAAAATCCAATGAAACATAAAATTTTGAAACAACTCTAGCATAGAATTTTTAAATTTTATGATTTGATGACGGTATTTTCTCATTATTTGATTTGAATTATGTAGATAACATTGTAAACTAAATTTTAATAATTTTTTTTACTATGAAAGTTACTTAGTGGGGGCGGGGGTTGCGGGGTCGACACCACTAATTTTTACTTTTATTTATTTAGGTAAGCCGGCAATCCAAAATTCATTAATCTACATCGAATATATGTATATTATTGAGATACATATTTGTATACTTTGTATACTTGTACGTTTTTCAAAAATTAAGCAATCTAGGACCAAAATTTACTTGGCCCTATTGTTGTATTTTAACCTTAAGATTATTTAGTAGCATTTATTAAATAGATCTTGTAGAATTTTACTTACGGAAACCCTACAGCTTATAGAAACATCAAATTTTTCACATGATCGTATAATAATGTAATAATTTTCCTTTTAGAAGTCGGTGAAATAATAGAAGAGTCACCGGAATTAGAAGTTGAAGACATGCATATGGTGGATCAAGTTCTAGGATTAAATGAGAATGGTTTGGAACAAGCATTGGTAACACAAGCACACTTATTAGAAGAAACTGATATTAACACTGTGCTTAGTACAATACAGGTCGACGAATTCAGTGACTTTTTTACAGGTAAGCAGCAACATTCAATTAATGAGATTTATTTTCTAGAAATATTGTTAAAATGTATGGAAAAGATGTCTACAAACTTGGAAATTATTTTTTAAAGATTTAACTTTATTTTGTTATATGAACTTTTTCAGGTATATGTTTTAGGATTTCTCTTATATTACACAGTAGGTACAAAAAAACCACTGTAATACTTAACGAAATTCATGTATTTAGATGTGCATCGACACAAAATATGATTTGCTATAGTAATATACTGTTAAAATCCTTTCATTAATACGCAAGATAATGATCACTCCAAAAATTAAATTTGCTAACTATGCTTTTTCTGAACAAACATATAAGTGTCACTTAAGGTTTAGGTTTTATGGCAGCAATGAACACTGCTGATCGGCAACAATCAGTACCAGAATACATTCAACATCAGTGGTTTTACAGAATGCTTTTGTTAAATTCAATATATTAGATTCTGACGATCATTGCTGATATTCACTGCTACCTAAAAAACCAAACCTTTAAGTGAAGTGTTGTTCAAATGTGGTTAGATAAAACTTCGAGTATAAGTAGTATTAAAATTAATGAATTATTTTATCATTATTTAACATGTATTTTAAGGATATTGTGACATTTGATCATTCATCGTAAATCAAATATTCTTCATACAAAAAAATTGACCAAGATGCCTAAAGTAATTTTTTAAATTTTGTTTTTAAATGGATATTGATGACTTATTAACAAACTTTAAAGTTATACTATGTAAATACCAAAATATGAAGAGAAATGAGATGCGAGGGGAGACCCAAAATTAACCGGACACCATTCTTTTTGGGTTACAAATGCTAGTCACCTTTGAAGTTTTGAAGTACTTTCCATTAATACTATTACATTGGTTCAAATATTTATTCCACTGCAAGAAACACCTTTGGTACTCATTCTTTCCGATGGGTTGCAGCGCTGCCTTCGATTTTCTTTTCACCTCTGGAATGTCCGTAAAACATTTTCCTTTCAGCTTCCTTTTCACCCGGTGGAACAAAAAAATCACAGGATGCCAGATCAGGTAAGTAAGGTGGGTACGGAAGGGGTGTCATGCAGTTTTTCACCAAAAAATTACTCATTGAAGTGGCTATGTGACTCCACCTAAAAATTCTGTACAACTGCCTACAGAATTAGTAGTCCAATAAGTTGGAAGTTTTGCCTGTGAAGTTTTAGGGGAGTTTTGAAAATTGGTATATTTATAGATCTTGACATGCTCTTTCCGAATTTTTGCTTTGCCACCTCTTTTTTTTTCGGAAGTAGCTGCCGTATTGGAAAAATGGCGCCCCATAACAGTTTTTTGACGATATTTCCTTTCCGACTTACTTTATGGTGAAAATAGTTATGTAATAAATTAAACTAGAGAACATTTCCTATAATTTATGTAATAACCTTTTTTCTGTGAAATGAATAGTTTCGGCGTACGAGCACCGCAAAGTCTACTCCAACAGGCGTATTGGCCAACAAACTTATTTCCACACCACCATGACGTTTTTTTTAGCGGTATCCCCAGTAGACCTAATCCATATGTGATACACTATTGACTAAATTTAGTGCATTCTCTTTCGCTTCGCCATCCCTGATGGACCAGGTTTTGCGAGTTCTTCGTCTTCAGAACTGAGCAAAACCTCACGGATAGGAAGTTCTTCCAAGTTATACGCGATAGGGTTCTCTTCTTCGACTTCATCACCTTCTTCATCGATTTCGTCGAAGGTTTGCTGAAGAACTGTCTCTGTATCTTCCTCTTCATCACTATCTTGCAAATCAACATCCGAATTGTCGCTGATCTGGAGTCTGGAATTGTGGGGAGGGTAGCAAAGCTACAGCACTTAGGCCCCATTGGGCCCCTTGTACATCTTCCCATTAGAGAGATCAATCCACCTGAGCCGCCAACCAGCCTATTACAGTGAAAAAGGTGGTGACGTTGCTCAGGGGGAACTCTCTAATATAGGCCATTGATGGCCAGCGTTCTCCCAACATGGACTCTCTTGTTGACGAGACTGCAGTGCATTCACATAGTAAATGCAACATCGTCTCGTCTTCCTGTTCACAGCCCCTACAAAGAGGTGTTTCACACTTCCCCATATTGTAAAGGTGTTTCCTTAGCCAACAGTGTCCAGTTTCAATACCTGTCACCAGGCGAAGATTTGACATTTGACCTAGACATGGCCAGGTATTTTTTGGCTGTGTCTTTGCTAGGATACACTAAGAGCTCCTTAGCAAAGTGACCGCTGATTGTTTCATCCCACCGTTTCATAAATTCTTTGTGGATGTTTTCCTTAATAATTCCAACAAGTGCCAACAACGGAAGCACACTGGAGGGGCCGGGTCCAAAAATGTTGAGGCCCGATGCGCTCCTGGTTAGCTTGTCAGCTTCTTTATTGCCATAGCACTGCTCGTGTCCCTTTACCCAGCATACAGATATGCTGTTAGCGGCCGAGACCACAACCAGTGCTTCATGGCATTCCCATACTGTCCTAGTCATTATCTTATGATTACGCAAGGTCAGTAGTGCTTGTCTACTATCCGTGTAATGGTTTTGCCCGTAGTATTGTCGCTGGTACCTACCATTGCAATTCGCGCAGATAACGGAGCACTTTGGTCCAGCCTTTCTGCATCCACAGGCTCCTCGACATCCTTATTTACATTTGCAAGAAATTAGTTTTAGCAAGTTTGCTGGAGCTCGGGGCTCGAGTGTGGTGACATTCTTGCTTTTTTTCTATCCCCCACCGCTCTGCATTTTTTCCAACTCCATACCACTGCTGAACCTGGTGATAGGTTCGGAACGAATGTTGTCATGCTGCGGCTTCTGTCGGTGGCAGTGATGCAATATTAAATGTATTATTAAATGCTGACTTTGTGAAGCATGTATATCTGTAGGTGTTTAACGACATACTTTTTACGCCACTGTAACTGTACAACGCAAGGAAGAAGCGTTCTCCAGCTTCAGCAATGCTTTCCGGGTCGGCATTTGGTTTTTTAAATCTCCGGACGAGCTCGTTTAAATCTCTGTTGTTCTTTAATAAATTCTTTAAATAAATTTAATATTGCATCACTGCCACAGACAGAAGCTGCAGCACAACAACATTCGTTCTGAACTTATCACCAGGTTCAGCAGTGGTATGGAGTTGGAAAAAATGCAGAGCGGTGGGGGGTGGAAAAAAAGCAAGAATGGGCCAATTCCTGTCACCACACTCGAGCCCCCAGCTCCAGCAAACTTGCTAAAACTAAATTCTTGTAAACGTAAAAAAGAATGTCGGGGAGCCTGTGGTTGCAGAAAGGCTGGACTAAAGTGCTCCGTTATCTGCGCCGATACAATGGTAGGTACCTGCGACAATTCGGATGTTGATCTGCAAGATAGTGATGAAGAGGAAGATACGGAGACAGTTCTTCAGCAAACCTTTGACGAAATCAAGGAAGAAGGTGATGAAGTCGAAGAAGAGAACCCTATCGTGGATAACTTGGAAGAACTTCCTATCCCTGAGGTTTTGCTCAGTTCTGAAGACGAAGAACTCACAAAACCTGGTCCATCAGGGATAGCGAAGCGAAGGAGAATGCACTAAATTTAGTCAACAGTGCATCACATGTGGATTAGGTCTACCACTAAAAAAAACGTGCCAGGAACTCTACCTCATGGTGGTGTGAAAATAAGTTTATTTGCCAATACGCCTGTTGGAGCAGACTTTGCGGCGCTCGTACGCCGAAACTATTCATTTCACATAAAAAAGGTTATTACATAAATTATAGGAAATATTATCTAGTTTAATTTATTACATAACTATTTTCACCGTAAAGTGAGTCGGAAAGGAAATATTGTCGAAAAACTATTTTGGGGTGCCATTTTTCCAATATGGCGGCAACTTCCGGAAAAAAAAAGAGGTGGCAAAGTAAAAATTCGGAAAGAGCACGTCAAAATCTGTAAATATACCAATTTTCAAAACTCCCCTAAAACTTCACAGGCGACCCCCTTCTTGAGCGTCAACTGATTGGACTATAGTGCTTTGACTACATCAACCATTTTACCCCACCACCAAAATCCCTAATTCATAATTTATTACAAATAAGTACATCAAAAGTTATGTGTGAATGGCATAGCTTAAAATTCAAGCTAGGTTGATCAAATTACGGACAAAGGTCATAAAATAAAGTTAGGGGGAACAAATTTGTAATAAATGTGTAATAAAATTATGAACTAGGAACTTAGTGTTGGGACAAAATAGCTTATAAGTGATGAAAAGTGATACAAAAAATAATTACTGACCATACTCCACAAAAAAGAACTGCTGGAACCCATCGCCTTTGTTAACACATACATAAGCTCGTCAAACTAAACAATCACACCCATTTACAAAAATGTCTGGCCTTTATGAAATAATGTGTGTGTGATAGTTCTTCAGCTTCATTAACTTCTCTGTCGTACCATAAAACTTTTAAATATCCCCAGAAATAAAAATCTAAATGGTTTAAGTCTGGAGAATGAAAAAGTAATGGAACTGGACCACTGCGTCCTATCCACCTCTACAGAAAATTCTGTGTAAATTTTCTTGCACATCACAAGAATAATGAAGTACTTCGGGAGGCACTTCTTCATGAAGAACTGGCAAATAATGTCCTAAAAAGTGCAAACAATGTTGTGTAGTCAGGCGGTTTTAATGAAAATTAAAAATTCTGTTGCGGCTAAAACTGGCTTAGTCTGAGAATAAAATTGTACAGATCCTTCATAAATGATTACAAGCCACATGACTGCTGAGCTTAGGCAACCCAACATTGCAGTACCGGTACTGTTAACTAAAATCTCTTAATCATCAATATTAATTATTCGTTTACAATGAACAATAACAAACTGTTGCTTCTACGATTAAGATAATGTTATCACTGATTCATTGCATAAAATCTTAGGAAACCTGTTGCAAAAGTCTGTACATAATGGATAGTCTTGTTGCAGAGTATAGACTATTTGCACATAAAAACAGATTGAGGTGTTCTTCCCGCAATGTGCGCTGTACAGCCTGAGTAGACGAATTGTACCTAAAAATGTATAAATATTTGTCACAACCCCCATCACATCCTTGATGAAGTTGTATCTGACCAGTATAATGTGTGCTTTAACCAGGTGTTATAAATCTAGCAACATCCGATGCAAGGGGAAGTCAAAAACGATTTGCGAACATCTGTGGCAGCAATATTTTGTCAACATTCATCATAGGATGAATTGATGTAGATCAATATGTTCTACATAATAGACTAATACCAAAACACAAGACATTTTTAAATGCTCAATCAGTGACAGTTACTAAACAACCATTTTTTAATGCAAGTAGTAGATGAACTGTCGAAACAAAAAAAAGCCGAATGGCAACAAGCTGTTTTGCTTAGTCAGCGGTTTTATAAGCTACGCTATCAGATAAGTCAAAGTAAAGGCTGCCACTAGCCCACAAATTTTGATGTTTGTAGGCCGTCGTGAATCACGGGGCATTGCGATCGTGAATCACGGGGCATTGCATTGCGATTGACTCAATCAGATATGACAAATTATGCATTTATTATTATTATTTATTACCACATTATAGTCGTTTAAGTGCCAAATTGCCTCTTTTTGAGGCATGCTTTCTTAGATATGAGGGTATTGACCACATTGCCCCCTAGCCATGGATGGCCTAACTTTTCTTAAAACCATAACCAATGTCAACAGTTGTTCTGTAGGGTTCGTAGAGGCCTAGAAAACTGGGAATACTGGAAAAAGTCAGGAAATTCATTATTCTTCATAAAAAAAACAGGGAAATTTTAAAAGTATTCATGAATATCAGGGAATTTGATGGTACAACTGAAAATTTTGTGAAAGCCAACCCTGGGTTCTTAAAAGAGAAAACTGTTTGTGGTCTTAAAACCTTTATAAGAGGTTCTTTGAGTATAAAAAAGATTATAAAGCCCAGACTTTTAGTTTAATGCATAAACATCAATTAGTATGTAAAAATACTGGATTTTTTTTTTATTTAGGAAAAGTCAACCAATTCTATGTTACCTTTGAACTATGAACCCTGTCCTGAATATAAAATAACTCTGCTAAATTTAAATAACTTACTGTGAAACTGTATGTGTATTATTAAGAAATATTTGTTTCGGCTATGAAAGTAAATTTTAGTGGCTTCTTTTATCAAAACTTATATTTCATTAAAAACAAATTTCCAAGTTTGTAAACACTTTGTCTGCTTATTTATTGGCAATATATTCTTTTCCATTATAGACTAAATCATTATTGTAATCCTAAGAAAGCATTTTATTCAACCAGAAAAAAATATATAACTACCTTATATATTTTTAAAAAAATATATAAGGTAGTTCATAAAAAAAAGGAATAAACCCCTATAATTCGATTTTCAATTATTTTCGCAATTTAAGTGGAACAAAACCTCGCTAATCTGTTCCTATGGGACAGGAAGCGAACTTGAAAAATAACGAACACAATAAGAGTCTCACTTGAGACGGGACTGCCCTTTACCATCAATTTTTGATACTGAGTTAAGGAGTTTAGAGTAACCATTATAATTAAAGATGACAGAGCAAGGTGGCTCAAATAAAAATGTTGCACAAAATTTTGTAGGAATTTTTTCCCAACCTAGATCCGTAGTAGTTGAACTACTTTCTGAAATATGAAAATTTCATTATTTCCATTTTATCAATCAACCATTATTTTTAGTTATAGACCAAGTTTATTTTTTGTATGATTAAATTAAAAAGAAATATGGAATCTATGACAGAAATTAGTTAATTTCCATTTCACACCAAAATAAATAACGAAACAATTTTGTTATACTGAACATTGCCCTGAAACGAAAACGCTATTTAAATTAATTTTGTGGTCATTCTGTCATGAAAGTGTAACATCATTGGATTCAAGTCTTTCTTCATCTGACCATACAAAAAATAGTGAAAATATATCAAATTTTTTGGCAAAATATTGCACAAACGTTTTGTAATTTGAACCACTTCGTATCTTTAGTAGTTTACGATATCCACATTGTCTCCCATTATAAGCTATTGAATATATCCAAAAAAACAGGGTTAAAAGGAACTATGACGTTCAAGCAATTTTATTGGATGAATCGTTCAAAGGGTCTTTTTAGATGAAAAAGCCGCGGAATTCTATTAAATTAGAGGGTGGAAATTGGAAATAGGGGTGAAAATGCACCCCTTTCAGTTTTTCAATTGTAGTTCGAAAACGAAGCAAAATTACAGAATTGAATTTCCCATGGAAGTAGCTTATTTAAAAAGTTTAAAACGAAAATTTTATGCAAAAAAATTGTTAAACAATTGGAAGAAAAGCAAAGAATTCGATTTTCTGATTTTTTTTTACTTTTTTGCCTTTTTGGATTTTTTTTTGGAGTAAAGATAGGTATAGGCAATGCTTCATAGAAAAAAAAGAAGATAAAATTTCCTTCAAAACAATAGGTTGTAAAGTATTTTTGGATGAAAATTGACCGATATATGGCTGCTCAAACTTAACTAATTTTTCGATTTTTGTCGCGTTTAATAATAATAATAATAATAATAATAATAATAACACAACTTTATTTCAAAATAGCAGTGCAATGTGCAAAACAGTAGTGTAGTTTATACCATCAGATGAAATAGTAGTCAAAATATAACAATAACAAAACAAAGAAAACATAGATGGATGATCAATGATACATTACTGTTAAAGCAAAACATTAATTTTGTAAATATTCATTTAAACTGTATGGTTCCAAATTTAATAGCATTTTGTGTATATATTTTTTGTACTGGGATAAACTCTGGATATTTTTCACCTCTTGAGGGAGTTTATTATAGAATTTTATGCAAGTATAATGAACATTCTTCTCAGTTAATGTTAAATGATGTATGGGAAAGATTAAATTTGTATTTCTAGTGTTGTAAAAGTTAGTTTGAAAACATTCCCTAAATAAATTCTTATTTTTAAAAGTGAAAAGTAAAATTTCTTGGATATATACGGCAAAAACTGTTAATAAACCATTTGACCTAAATCTTCCACGGCAAGACACACTTTGTGCGAGCCTCAACAAACACCTCAAAGTTCTTTTTTGAGAAATGAACAACCTATTTATGTGGATACTTTGACCAAAGAAAATTATTCCATATCGGAATACAAACTCAAAATTTGCATAATAAATCACTTTGAGGGTTTTGAGATCCAAATACTTAGTCAACACCCTAATACTATAGCATACACTATTCAACCTTTTTTCAATGCACTCGATATGAAAGGACCAACTAAGTGTGTCATCTAAGTGTATTCCAAGAAACTTCATATTTTCTTCCACTTTGCAGCTCATAGTGTTACTTAATTTGAAACTGTCCGGAGATATATAGCTGCTCTGTCTTGTTTTAAATAACATAACTTTTGTCTTATCCTGATTTACAACTAATTTATTTTTACTGCACCAATCAAGTATTCTATTGTAAACAAATACAATTTTTTCTCGTATATCACTAAAATTTGACCCACAAATAAGAACGGTTGTATCATCAGCATACTGGACACAATAACCCTTTGTGCCGTCAATGTGTAGTGGCAAATCATTTACAAAAATCAGAAACAAGAGCGGTCCCAGGATACTCCCCTGAGGAACCCCAGTTGTAATTGGTACATACATCGAAGAGCAGGTTATCCCACTTTTAGTAATAGTGACCTTTTGTCTACGATTCGTTAAATATGACCGAAGCCAATCCAGAAGACTGCCACGGATCCCATATTGTTTGAACTTATTTATCAATATAGTATGGTCTACACAATCATATGCCCGTGACAAGTCAAGGAAAAGCCCCAGAGGCACATCATTATTTTCAAAGCACTGTACAATTTTATAATTAAAATGATAAATGGCTGTACTCGTAGACCTGCCCTTTAAAAAACCATGTTGGGTTTCAGAGAATAACTGAGCAGATGACATATGGTTCATTATTCTGGAATAAACTATTAATTCAAATAATTTAGCAAAGGCTGACAATAAACTTATAGGCCTATAATTTAACATATTTTTAGGATCACCCTTTTTATACACTGGAGTTATTACAGCTAATTTTAATTGGTCAGGAAACATACCATACTTTAAGGAATTATTAATAATATACATAAGTGGTCTGGTTATTAAGGTCTGGTTTACCCTTATACATTTTAATTCTCATTTTTTGCAAAAAGGAAGGAAAGTCCTAATACAAATTTTCAAATCAAAATTTCAATTTTTGAGGTGGGAAGTAGCCATACATCTTGAGTAAAAGTCAGAATTGAAATTTTGATTTTAAAATTTGGACATTATTTGAGGCTATAAACAGATTTGTTTCATAAAAATGTTTTGTAAAATAATAAATAATGGTACTTCTCTCTTGAGTATTTTTGTGTTTTTTTTTAATTTATGAGCACCCTGTACATCTAATCTAAGATATTTGTATGACAGTCTAATTTTTTCGAGGAGCAGAACTTTTTATAAAGTTGACATTTTTCGATAAAGTCAAAAACAAGAGTTTTTCCTCTTGTCAACTCCATCCATGGACACACTGTATATACATTATTAATAAACTTTATTGTACTTAAATTCTCAAGTTTTTACTTTACTTTATTAAAAAAGTAAAAAAAATCAAAAAATCTTATTTTTTGCTTTCTTTAAAATTGTTTATTAACGATTTTTTTGCATAAAATTTTCCTTTTAAACTTTTTAAATAAGCTATTTCCATGGGAAATTCAATTCTCTAAAAAATTTTTCATGTGAATTATAGCGAAATTTTGCCTCGTTTTCGAGCTACAATTAAAAAAAACAAAGGGGTGCATTTTCACCCCTATCTCCAATTTCCACCCTCTAATTTAACAGCACTCCGCGGTTTTTTCATCTAAAATGACCATTAGAACCATTAATGTAATAAAATATCTTGAACATCATAGTTCTTTTTAAAATCCTCTATTCAATAGTCTATTACAGTTCTAACAGTCTTTTAATAATATTTTTCGAATATTTGACCACGGTATTTTTTATGCAGAATATCTGAATTAGAAACACAACACTTAGTAATAAATAATAAAATTTTATGTGTATATTGAATCAAGTATCATTTTTAGTAAATCGGAATGGTGAATATGAACCATCTCGGGAAGAAGCTGAAGAGCTAGAAAAAGCCCTGGCAGAAGTAGACAATGATGTGAAATCCTTAGAAAAGTTAAGTCAATCCCAAGGATTGTTAGATTCCCTCCTAGATGAGCATGCACTAGCAGAATCATTGGTACAAATACCTGAAATGTTTCACAACGGCTATACGCCTTGCGGGGACAGCATGGTCACTCAAACATCTTCATACCTCTTGCCTGTCGAACCACATTCACATTCTTAGTAGGTTGCTACAGAAAAAGTCACCTTTACAGTACAATGACTCATTATTTCTATCCTTAACTGGTATATAAAAGTAAGTGTTTGCACATTTAAGTTTTCTATATCCAAATGTTTTAATGGTTTTCCTTTGGAATCGGCTCAAATAAGTACATATCCATGACGAGTAATCGAGTCAATAAAATAAATAATTAAGTATGAGTTGGGCTTTAACTGTATCACAATGATTTATTATAAATTGGAATTAATTCTTCTTAAATGTTTAGTCTGAATGTCAATTTGAATTTCCCAAACGTAGCAGGTGTCTGTAACGTTTGGGACAAAGCCTTCATTTTTAAACATTAGGACATTATAAATCGAGCTAAAATTGCAGTACAGAAACATACAATACATAAGTAGTATTTTACTGAAACATACAATATTCTATAATAGCAGAACTTTATTAGACATGTAAATATACAGGTAATTCTTATCGAAAAATAGAAACACAACGAAAGTTTATAAAAGGCTTCATATGTTCAGTAAATTAATTTCAGTGTAATGATGTATGTTAAAGAAAACTATTAAAACAAACGATTATATTATTTGAAATTGAAGTGAAGTCCAGTGATATTTTATATTTTAATTTTTTATGAAAATTATTCTACTGTATGAACCAAAGCATTTTTTTAATAATTAGTTTAAATATGGTGTAATTATAACTTTTTAGAAAATATATGCAGGTTAATTGATACCAAAAAAAAAATTACCTCTGTAGATGAATTATAACTATTAATCCTAAATAAACTGCTCCTCACTTTTAATTTTTGTTAAAGCTCAAAAATAAATTTTCTGTTTCCCATCTGTATAAACATTCAAATTCATATTGTAGCGTCACTTCATCACTGCAATCTTTAGCCTAGAATACAAAATGTGAAAAATAAACAACACTATTTAATAGGTTAATTAAATTTGTCTAAAATAATATTACAGAAAAAATCTCAATTTTTTGTATTATTTGCTAATGCATTTGAAAACTTGATGTATGTTTTTTATATTTGTAAGGGTTGTGTATATACGGAATGTCCCAATATTCAGTTTTCATGTAACTATGACAAATTGTTGAAGTCAAAATAAGGACTAAACTTGTCTCTATTCATAGTTGTGTCATTTAGCTGCTAAAAGTTTTTACGAAATTGCTAAAATGTTTTACCCGATTAAAGTGAAATTTGGTATGCTAATACTTGTGCATAGGTGTCACAACTTAAGCAAACATGCTTATTTTTTTCATGTGACCTTACAACTTCAATTCTTGTGTTACCACATGGCTAAAAGCTTCTATTAAAGTGTTTTATTTCTTGCTTTTTTTTCTGTTTTCTTAATTATTTTCATCTTCAACGACATTTTCAATGCAAATTTTTATAAAAAATTGAATTTATCTAATAACAAAAACAAAATACAGCTTTATATGCTTTAAAAACTACTTACTTTCTAAATAGCTTTGAAACCATTTTTAGAAACACAATTAAAAAAAAAATTATTTGCGGATTTCTCCCTGTAAATGTAGCCATCGAATTTGAAACTATGTAATTACTAGTAACGGCCGAATCTAGTATTTTTAAGAATCGAATGATTATCCAAATACTGAAAATTAAAAATTGAAAGTTGAATAAAGAACGTTATAATCGCAGTACTTTTTTATTTTATAGTTTTGTGCAGAATGAATTAAATTTGCTGCATTTTAAATACATTTTCTAGAGAATTTTATTATTTCAATAATTATATTCTTTTGTTTCCAATAAATATTTCTAAAATGATAAATCATCAACCGTTTGTTCAATGCTATTTCATAACCACCGAGAATGAAAGGTATTCAAATTCTTCCAAACCATTGGATATGCTAAATCAGTTGATTTAAATTCATTCAAATATTTCACGCACTTGAGAACATCTTGCATGATATTTACTAGATAACCTAACTATCGAGAACTAAAAATATCGGACGACAGCATATACTTTTAAGAATCGGATAGTACTCAATTTTTCATTCGAGTTGTCCCATCACTAGTAATTACTATTTGAAGATTATTAAATTAGATGAATTCAAAGAGAAACTACTGAAAATGGTTATACTTTGCAATGATTTTTGTGGAAGAGCTTTCAGTTATAAGTTTCTGAAATCCACCAAGCAAAAATCTGTATTGGGACACACCTGTACAAACTTCTCTTAAATTATTTAAAAATATTATGACACTTTTTGTAATATTTCAATATATATTCCAATTTTTTATTTTACATGATGGATTTGAACATCAAAAATAATATCATAAATCTGAGCCGACTAAAACTAGTAATCAAGTAACTTCAAATTTTACTTTTTGATACGCCAATACAGTGAGAAGTATATAAATGGGAAATTTATTAGAGAAACTAGATTATATCTGTTACACATTTGTTATCCTATTAGCTCAACTTATTCAAAAGTTATTGTGGAAATAACTAAAGATTTAAAGAAGTGATCTGTTTTTAGGTTGTTGTAATGGGTGTAATAAAATTAGAATTATGTTTTATAACAAAACGAATGAAACCTGCATATTAGGTTAATATTCCCTTTTAAGTTTTATAAAGGCTTAATTATTTTTATATCATGGTCCAAGTTGTAGTTAGAAAATGTATATTTTGTAGTCACGACAAATCATTCAGAGAGGATTTCAGATATTCGTATCAAAACAACGGTAAGCTTAAACACATATTATGATCTTAAAACATTAAGTGGGCTCAGCACAAAGATTTAAGAAAATATATGAAATTAAAGGTGGATTATTGCCTTTTTCAAAAGTATTATTGATTTTTAAGAAAAATCCTGAAATATCAATTTTTTTTGGAAATGAAACGTTTTTTCTTCACACTTCAATCCATAGTAATGATACCCATCTCCAAAAGTAATTATATATTCAGCAATATAATTTTTATTAATTCAGTGAATGTTGGTAATACCGAGAAAAAAAAAATTGAAAATTTAAATATACACGGTGTTTCATAATGATGTGCAAATATTTTAAGAAGGTGTTTAGATAGTAATTTTAGGGGGGTACTTCCTATATATTTTTTTTATTTGAGTCCCCCCCCTCTGAGAAAATATTAAAATTTCAGAATGACCGAAAAAATTAGCTTTTTATTTTTTTTTTTCACTAACAGTTAAACTTAGAAATTTGAATTTAGGTATACGTTAACAACTAGTTGAATGGTATTTTTTGGTAGTATTTTTTTTTTAGTTTATGTCTTTAAATGAAAGAAAATAGCACCCCTTGGTTTTATTTCCCTCACAACTTTTTTCTATGTTAGTCAATTCCAACAAGAAAAGCAGCTTTTAATACTACATTTCATTTAGAAACTTTTTCTACTCTTCCCATTTTTTCGTATACTTAATGGTTTACCAGTAAAAAAATTTATTATTTTTCCTTGCCGATTAGGCACACATAATTAGTATAACAGTTACCAAAAATGATCGTCATTCTTGACATGATTTTTGCAAAAATTCTTTTTTTATCAATAGGAAAAGCTAAGCAAATACTAACTAAAAATTAAATAAAAAAAAATTAAAGCTAATTTTTTTCGGCCATTTTGAGATTTGACTGTTTTTGCAGGGGTAGGGGGGACTCCAATCGAAAAAATGTATTAGAAGTATCCCCCCTAAAATTATTTATATAATATTTTCATTCATTCATTCATTATGAAACACCCTGTATATTAGAAAGATAGGAACTCAGGCTCAGCATCACTTGAAACTCCAATAATGGCGAATGTTTATACAAATTCAAAAGATTAAATTCACAAGGTTTCTGTTTCAGAAGTCTTCAGAATCACAAGTCGCAAAAAAATTTTGAATAGGTATCCTGGTTCTTAGTGGGCCACACTACAAAATTAAATTTTTATTTCATTTTAATTCAGTGTATTTTTTTTGTACCACTTTGCATATACATTTTAAAAGGTGAAAGTCAAATTAACAATTTTTTATAAGAATACTGCAATATGTGCATTGGTTTTTCTACACTGGTATTTTCACTAATTTTTTCCTCAGTATCAATTTAAAAATTTTTATATTGCTGAATATTGTTTCCCATTGTTTTAAAAAAAGGGCAACTTAATATTGGTTAAATGTAATTATTATTCACAATACAAATTATACATCAAAACATGGATCTGTAACTTGTATAAACATGAAATCATATTCAATAGTAGGCACAGATATTAACAGTGATTTATTCAAGGAACATAAAAAATATGCTAATTCATACACTGTGTTAATTTGGCTCTCGGAATATCTAAATTTCAGCATATCAGTCTCAAATAGTCACAATGAAATATTTATTATAATTACAGTTATAACATAATTGTTACGAAATTAATTCTTTAAGGAATATCTGAAATCTGCTCTATAATTTTTATCAATTTTACATAATTATTTGTAAGATATCCCCAACTAGTGACACTCAAACTAAGATTTTTGTTTGGGGTAGCTAATATTATAAACACTGTCCAATCATTCTTAAAAAATATAAAAATGTTCAGGCTGATTTAATCACCTAAATCACTGATAATTACAGCAGCACATTTATCTCGTTCATAATTTTTTTTAATATTGAGGATTTATGTATATAATTTTTCACAAAACTAATATTGTCATAGAATTGAAATAACATCTTTTATATGTGTAAAAGAATTTCTGTAAATATGTATTGTGTCGAATACTATCAATGTATTTCCAACTATAAATTAAATTTGTATATTTTTATTATAAAATAAGCTTTTTATTTATTTAAGTTAATTTGTAGTTGAAGACTGAATAGTATTTTAATGAATGTAAATATGAACCAACGTCTGTCTTTTTATTCTATTCTTAGTTGATAGAAGTACTTTATATACCAGTTATAAAAATTAAGTAATTGAAACTTTTTTACCTAAACATTGTTAATAGTAGCATTTTGTATGCAAGTGATTTAATGAAAGTAATTTTTTAGAAAAGATGATTGTGTTAGTGTACATTACTTCATATTTAAGGGTAACACGTAATGCTGAATTGTTTTTTCTTTTTAATAAAAATCTTATTTATTTTTATTTATTTATTAATATCTCAATAAGTTTAGTTGGTCTAAATGATTTTTTTAATACTATTTATATTTTTCCTGCAATTTGAAGCCATTTAAATGTGAGTGTACTAATAATTTAAAATATATTTTTATATTAAAGGATCTCAAAAAATAAAGATACAGAAGTGTCCTAGAGATAATAAAACTACATATTACTAGGACTGCAAATTAATTTTAATAAAAATTGTGTATGTTATTGTTTTTCAAAGTATTGTCCATTCCTAGCCACTACTTTCCCATCTTTCTGACAGTATTCCGTGTCGACAGAATAACTCATCTTTTGATGATATCTACCAATCGATCCAATTTTTCGTATCTTCTTAAGATTGGAAGTGCTGCTTAGCCAGGCTGTGTTCCCTGGATCGGAACAAGTAGTAATCCAATGGAGCATACGGCGGGTGGGATAAAACATCCCATTTCAGCGTGTCAGTATTTTTTGACTTCATGAGTAACATGTGGTTAAGCATTGTCATGTTGAAAAATTACTTTATCGTGCCTTTGCTCGAATTGTGGCCATTTTTCCTTCAATGTATGGCAAACGCATCTATTGCATTTGGTAAAGTTCACCAGTGATGGTTTCATTCTGTTGAAGCAGCTCATAGTACACAACACCAAGCTGATACACAACACCAAAGTACAGAGCATGAGCTTGGAACATTGAATATTCGGTCTTACTGTCACTGTTGATGCATGGCAAACGCCACGATTTTCTACCCTCTAGGATTATCATAGATTCTCGAATTTTCATCGCCAGTGACGATGCGATGCAAAAAAACCTTTCTTTTTTGCCATTGAAGAAATTGTTCGGAATGTGGAAAATCGCCATTCAACATCTCTCAGTTTCAATTCGTATGGCACTCAATTTCCTTGCTTTTGAATCATACCGAGTGCATTTAAACATATGGAAACTATTGTGCGATCAACATTCAACGTTTGAGCAAGTTTATCTTGCATTTGGCATGAATCTTGGTCGAGTAATACTTCCAATTCCTCATCTTTGAACTTTTTCGGTTGTCAACTGTATGAAAATCACCACTTCTAAAATGTTGAAACCAATACTCGTACGTTTTTATTGATGGAGTATGTTGACCGTAAGTTTCCAACAGCACTCCATGACTTTTCTTTTAATTAAACAGGAAAAATAAAACTTCCCACAAATGGTGTTTTGTTGGCTCGTAATTCGACGTCTTCGGAGCTGAAAAAATATTTATTGTTAACACTTCAGCAAAGTGACAATAAAAAGTAAAGCCTAATGACAGAGCTTTGACATGAATATAATCACAGTGTCCAATGCGATATAGCATAAGTTACGCCATCTATTGGATATCCCTCAAAACTAATTCGCCGTCCTAGTATTTAAAAAGCATGGCATTTCAACAAAATGTGTTGCCAAAATTTAATAATGTAGTTTCTATGTAAAGTAACAATTACACATTTTTGAAAATATTTGTAAATAGTTTTTTATTTGTTTTCTAAATAAAATCAGTATGTAAATAACAACAGGTTAGCATTCAAATTTAAATCCTTTTTGTGGAATAATACCTACTTTCTGAGATATTTAATTGTGAAGGGACATTACAAATGTATGGCAGAAAAATTGCGATGACAAGTATAGTAAATTTTTAATATAAATGCATATGTCCATATAGGGAGTCTCCAAAAATATAGGGCCAATATACAGTGTGTTTTTTAAATAAATGCATTCGTTCAAAGAGGTAATAGAATAAATTATTTCAAGCAAAAAGTTTCATAGAATGTTGATTGTCGTTCCCTTTGTTTTTGAGATACAGAGGGATAATATCACATTTTCTAAAATTTTTCTGTAGATGTTTATTGCAGACTGATGAAACTAGTCTCTACATGCTTTATCTAAGTAGAAGTAAAAATCCGAATTGACATACAAATATGTCAACCAGTGACGGAAATATAAGGGCCTGGTACTACTAGGAGCCTCAGAATTTAGCCTCCAAAGTATACAAATTCAAATAGTGCTTCTCGTTACCAATTGAATTTTTCAGGGAAAAGATCGAATACATTTTGTTCGAAAAATGAACCATTTAAACTATTTAAAATAACTAAAACAGTTTATGAGAATTTTTTGTTAGAAATACAATGTAATGTGTGAAAACTTTCGACACATTGGGTTGTATTTAAATGTGTATTTTTAACCACAAATTGTTTTTGTGGAATAGTTATTTTTAATTTTCTTGACTGCATTGTAAGCTCACTTTTTTCTTTATTTGAATGAATTTGAGCTGATTCTAATAACATTAATATTTTCTTAAAAAGGCTTACTTTAAATATAAAAAAATCAGTACCTACTATAAAATAGCTCGTTCTTTGAACAATGTACAAAAGATCATTTTCCTTAGAAATTCAATTGATAATAAAAAGTACTAATTGAATTTACGCAATACAATCATTGTACTTGATATTCTAAAGCTCCTAGTGGTACCAACCCTTGTATCTCCACCACAAATTAACATATTTTTAAACCAACTTCCACTGACCCAAGTTTCATCAAACATCCTCAGAAATATTTCAGAAAACATATTTTTTTTCTAATTTCAGTACCCCGTGTCTCAAAAATAAGCAAACTACGCCCCACATTCATATCAAACATCTTACTTAAATAGGCTGTTCTATTTACACTTTGAAGAAAGACATTTATTTCAAAAACATCCAGTACTAATTTAAATCAATTTTTTCTAGAAATATAGATGCTTTATAGAATCTATTGTGGAAGTACAGAAAAAATAGCTTCTTAAAACTAAACTAAAAAACTAACTTTATTTTTGAAATTCAGTGGGATCAGTGCAATTATTTTATAATGCACCTTCAGTACAAGACCACGATATCTCAAAAAATGTCTTTTTTGGATTAGTACCCCTCAAACTTTAGTTCCAAAATCTCTATTTTATCAACTTATTACAAAAAACATTTGTTTTATATTTTATTATCTTAAATCTACTTTTCAACATTAATAAACATATAATCGAGAGTTATATATTTTAAATTGAAATTGTAGCAAATGATTTTTATATTTCCTACTTTTTTTTATTTTGTAACAAAACATTAACTGTCATTATCTCAGTTTACTGTTTGTTAAGTTAGGATAGTCTTGTATTGAAGGTGCGATATGTATATCAGAAAAAATAAGTACAATTCAATTGTTTGGCCAGTTAGCTATTACAATTTTTTAAACAGACCGTTAATAATACAATTGGTGGAACCTATCACATCAAAATAATGAATTAAAGAACACAGTTTTTAGATACCTAATCGAGAATACATATTTATATTTGTAATATCTCAATTTCATTAATTTAAAAATAGTATGCATGAGTTTCAATCTCTAAAACTAACAAATTTTGGAAAATAAGAAAAATAAACTCTTTACTGTATGTTTTATATGCCACAAAAATTCAATAAAGGTATATGAATATTCGGTTATTTTTAAATTTTCTTAAGGGTTAAGAAACTAATAAAAATTACTATTGCACTGACGCCAGAGGCACTTCCTAAATAAAATTTTTCTTCAATGATTTCATTTAACGTTCCTTTAGGTGTGTAAGTAAACAAGGTGATTTTTATATTTTAAGTTTTTGTGATAAAGATATTTTGAAAATATTCAAATATTTAGGTTTTCCAAACTTGGCAAAAAAGCAATATATTTATATTTGATTTGCTTTTGTTTCAAAATCTTACATGTAGTGTAGATATTAATACTGCCTTTTCTATATCATAGAGATCCGAATTTGTGTATAAATTATACATATTACAATATCAAAAGAGTAACGATGATGCATTAGTGTACCTCCAAAATTTGTTTGTGAAAATGGCCTTTTGTATGTTACATAGTGAACCATAACTTCATGTCAATAATATTTTTAACATAACCATTTATTAGGTGTATGTAATTGAATTCTTATAGATATTGTCCTAAGTTGTTTACAGTAGCAATTAAATTTGTAAATATTCTCAGGTTAAAAATGTTAATAAAAAAATAATATCCACATTATTTTCTTAAACACCTTCCTTCTTAAATTCGCTCTTACAATTCATTGCACCAAATTCAGGTCTCGCCCTAACAACCTGTTAAAAAATTTCACCGACTATTGTGGTATGTGAAAATTTTAATGACAGTTTTTGAATGTGTTCTAAAATAATTATATAATTTGTGATTATATCAAAAGTTGAGACCCACTAAATGACATTTTTTGTTTTTTTTAACTTATAAAATAATTTCATTTTTTTTTTTAATTTTATTACGGATCCATATTTTTAGTATATATCTTGAATAATTGGTTGCAAGTTGCAATGACCATGACCATTTGTGCCATAAGCGACTCCAATACTTAACTTTTCAAAAATGTCGATAAAATGGATATATATATAAAGGATAACATACAAGCAAAATCTTCCCATCACACACTTACCTGCTAGTTTCTAAAGTCACTAAACTTAATTTTTACAAATGACAGTTAAATCCTGAGTTAAATGATAAACAATTTCATTGGTTTCCGATTCACATAAATTTTACGAAAAAAATTCTTTTATTTTTAATAATCCATGTAAAATAAACAAAATTTCTGAGTTTAATTTATATTCAAAATTTAAGAATGCAAATGCTTAAATTTAACGATTGAAATACTAATCTATGCTTATATTCCATTTTTTTTGCCTTATAAATATAAGCAGTGTTGACGCTTTTCAGCTTTTTTTATATTGTTAAATTATTCTGCTTTAATTTCTAGAAAGGAACGGGAAAAAATAGTGGCTTACATGTGTGTCCAAAAACAATTTTTAGACTACTGTTATGATTGAAGTTTTAATACTGAAGTTATAATAACAAAATATTTGAAGACATTTATTAAGTCTTAAGTTACAACAAAATGATAATATAAAAAAACAAAGTTACAGTAAATACCAGATCCCAGATCAATTTTGGTAGCTGAAAAACTAACCAATACTTGTTAAATGGTCAATGAAGTACACTATACAAAGAATCAATACAATTTTATATCTCAACACAGTCATAATAACTTAAAAAATAAGCATGTAAAATACTAAACCTAAATTTATTATTCTTCATCATATTAAATTTTCCAGGTAGTTAATCCTCTCAATTCCTATCCTTGCTTACTGATCTGGAAATCTTGTCGTTTTCTTTGGAATGTGATCTAGATCGAGATCTAGAGTTTCGTTCCTTGGATCGAGAACGAGACTGTCTAGGTGACTGACTTCTTGAACTACGTGATCGAGATCTAGATCTACGCCTTGAACGAGATCTAGATCGACTGTGGCTATCTGATCTATTCTTTTTAGATGCTCGTTTGTCTTCTACCAATCTAATTCTACGTCCATTAATTTCAGTGTCATCAAGTTTCTCAATAGCATTTTTCATATCACTATAAGATGCAAATTCTACTACTCCTTCATTAGGAGCAAGTTTATGAGCATCAGCATAAGTAACTTCTCCAGCTTTTCTCATATAATCTTTTAGATCTTGCCAACTACAACGACTGGACAGATTTTCTACAATTACCCTGTACTCTGTACGTGTTGGAGGCCCATATTTATCCCTACCGCGTGGGTTGTCACTTCTACTTCTTGGAGGCCCGTAACCTCTTCCTCCACCGCCGCCACCATCTCTGCCACGCCACTGATCGCTCCCCCGTGGTGTTCCTCTTGCCCTTTCTACAGTAACCCTGTCTCCAAGCAATTCTTTTCCATTTAACTCATACACGGCATCGTCGGCGTCTCTATGATCGTCAAACTCCACAAACGCATAACCGTTTTTCATAGACACTTCTTTTATTCGACCATATTTTCTAAAGAATTTCTCCAAATCACGCTCTCTAATTTTGTATGTTAAACCTCCCACAAATACGCGGGTTCCCATAATATACTTTTATTATATCAAAATGAACGCATAAAATTATTTATAAAATTCTATAACAGCTACAGCAAAATAAACACGTTTACGTCAGCCGGAAAAAGGACGCGAAGAACTGCCGATACCGATTGTCAAATGTCAAAGGGAAAAAATAACTTCCTAAGATAAGAATTATGTTTTGTGGCTCCTATTTAGTTAGGGATGTTCTGTGTTCCTATTCCTAATTTCACTGCAATTGTAATATTTGTAATTGCAAATTGCTTGATTGCTATTGCTGCAGATCAATTGAGATACCAATACGTTGCATTAGATACAGTTTAAGTACAATTAAATTGTGAAATGCGAATGCGAAACTTCAAATCAGTGAAGTCTAGAACAATACTTATAATGTAATAAGTAATTAGCAGAATGGCGTGTATTTCACATTGAAAGTTGAACTCCCAACAGTAATTATATTTCGCTTGCAAATTATTTGATGTATTCTCAAAATGAGCCAGAAATATATTGCTCCCTGTTCTGCTGCAGCTCAAGCTGTTCTGCTAATTAAATGAATGAATTCGCAAATGTTGTTTACAGAAAATGTAAAAATCTTTCTCTGTTTGTATCTGATAAGCATATCGCCTTAAATTAATATATTTAAATAAATAAAACATAAAAGCAATCTATATACTGCCTCTATACTTTTTTAAAAAGTGGTCAAATTTGAATCAAGTAGTGTGAAAATGTGAGTTCATTCACAACCTACTCCAATAGTTCCGTCTTCCTTATATTCGAATTTAATTAGAATTATAGCGATTTCCATTGAGAAAACTGGTGCACACTGAGTGCACCATTGACGTACCATTGATCAAGTTAACCTACGCCTCCACGGCGTGGGGTCACACGGCAAAAAGGCACTTAAAGTCATTACAGGCTGTGGAAAACATAGCCCTCCGCACGGCCACCGACGCGCCCTGGTACGTAAGAAACTCTGACATATTAGGAGACTTACAATACACAAACGCTACACAGATAATAGACAAAACGCGGAGAAACGGTTTGACGTAGCCTCTAGGCATGACAATCCCCTCCTCAGGCAAGCTTGACTACGTACCCGACGTGACCGACAAACACAAAAGACCTAGACACCAACTTTTTGACCCTGGGTGACCACCCTAACGACATCCCCCCCCCCCTGCCCGCTAACCTTTTCTGTTTCAGAGACCGCCAGGATCAAGAAACGAAGACGACACACACACACACATACATACCCCCCCATACCCTCCTTACCGCCACCCCCTCCCGCGCTAGCCTAAGGGCCACCTTAGCAAAGCGCATCTCAGGCTGCGGACCCGCTCTCCCCTACCTAATCATACCACACATAAACATGGAGGGCCCTAGCCGGCGGGGCCCAGTCAGAACAAAAGGAGGTCCCACAAAGCGCCTACACCGGCCGCATTTGCGATCGGGGTAGACGAGCGGTAAAACAACGCTCGTGTGTAAGAGTATCTATATGACAAGTGTCCACCCGTCCACTTTCGTTTATCTTTTTCTAATATATGCCCATATTTTACATTTGTTTGCAATTATCTATCATGGACATTATTTAGACAGAAGCACGAACTATTATACTGTGCTTTAGTATGAGAACGCGTCGGTAGATGTTTTGATTTAGAGTTTAATAAAATCGTGCTGTTTACTGAGCACCCAGTTCAGTGATGTTTTCAGCAGTCATCGCAGTTTCGAACTTCGAGCCCCGACATGACCGACAAATACAAAAGACCTAGACGCCAAGTTTTTGACCCTGGGTGACTACCCAAACGACATGCCCCCCCTGCCCGCTAACCTTTTCTGTTACAGAGACCGCCAGGATCAAGAAACGAAGACGACACACACACACACATACATACCCCCCCATACCCTCCTTACCGCCACCCCCTCCCGCGCTAGCCTAAGGGCCACCTTAGCAAAGCGCATCTCAGGCTGCGGACCCGCTCTCCCCTACCTAATCATACCACACATAAACATGGAGGGCCCTAGCCGGCGGGGCCCAGCCAGGACAAAAAGAAGTCCCACAAAGCGCCTACACCGGCCGCATTTGCGATCGGGGTAGACGAGCGGTAAAACAACGCTCGTGTGTAAGAGTATCTATATGGCAAGTGTCCACCCGTCCACTTTCGTTTATCTTTTTCTAATATATGCCCATATTTTACATTTGTTTGCAATTATCTATCATGGACATTATTTAGACAGAAGCACGAACTATTATACTGTGCTTTAGTATGAGAACGCGTCGGTAGATGTTTTGATTTAGAGTTTAATAAAATCGTGCTGTTTACTGAGCACCCAGTTCAGTGATGTTTTCAGCAGTCATCGCAGTTTCGAACTTCGAGCCCCGACATGACCGACAAATACAAAAGACCTAGACGCCAAGTTTTTGACCCTGGGTGACTACCCAAACGACATGCCCCCCCTGCCCGCTAACCTTTTCTGTTACAGAGACCGCCAGGATCAAGAAACGAAGACAACGACACACACACATACACATCCCCCATTCCCTCTTTACCCCTCCCCACCCCAAGAAAAGCGCCAGAAGAAAGGGCCCTAGCCGGCGGGGCCCAGCCAGGACAAAAAGAAGTCCCACAAAGCGCCTACACCGGCCAGAGATATGAAGGCACCTTCACGAGGAGGTTCACTGACTGGGAGCGCTTCCGAGCAGTAATGCAAGGAAACATCGCGCTCCCAGTCATCGAAACCACCCATGATCTGGAGGCGGCAATCCTCTCCCTTGAGACTGACATTAAAAACGCCCTGACTCAGACTACGACGGAGACTATTGTCCCCCGACTGACAAACCCCCGGGGCACCCTCCCCGATGACATAAAAAACTTAATACGTGACAGACGACGTGCGAAACGGCTTGCCACCCGCACCCGCCTCCCCCGACACAGACATGACTTAAACGTACTTAACAGACGGGTGAAGGCGGCTCTGGATGAACTGGCCCAGGATAACTGGGCTAGGCACCTGGAGTCGCTGGATCCACAAGACAACAGCCTCTGGAAAACGCAGAGGGCCCTGCGACAGACCGCTCGCCGTAAAATTCCTCCAATCCACGGTAGTGTGGGGGTGGTTTACACGAACCAGGAAAAGGCCGAGGCTTTCGCCGATAGCCTGGAACTGCAGTGTAGACTGCCTCAGCTGCCCGACGAAGACGAGGAATTCGAGATAGTGGCTGAGCGCGCGGCCCGACGCGTCGACAGAGAGCCAGACAATGACATAATCCCCCCCGCAACACCTGACGAACTAAGACTGACAATACGCAGACTTAAAAACAGAAAAGCCCCCGGACCCGACAATATACATAACACGACACTTAAACGACTACCACACAAGGGCCTCATGGCCCTACTAAACATAACAAACGCGACACTCAGACTAAGACACTTCCCTACCCGCTGGAAAACAGCAAACATAATCCTTATCCCAAAACCCAACAAAGATCACACCATCCCATCCAACTACCGGCCCATTAGCCTGCTCCCGGCTATGAGCAAAGTGGTAGAAAAAATTATCCTAACCCGTCTAAGAACCCACTCCCAAGAACTGCAAGTCATTCCAGACGAGCAGTTCGCCTTCCGACCCAATCACTCCACTGAACTCCAAATCCTTCGCCTTACCGAGCACATCACGGCGGCCTTCAACAGGGGACAGTACACTGGTGCTGTCTTCCTGGACGTCGCAAAGGCCTTCGATACGGTTTGGCATGAAGGCCTACTGATGAAAATGCTCACCAACCAATATCCCATATCCTTTACCAAACTCATAAAATCCTACCTACACCACCGAAAATTCCGCATCCAAATCCAAGATTCCCTTTCCACCACCCGTCCCATGGAGGCCGGTGTCCCCCAGGGCACCGTCCTGTCCCCACACCTATACACCATTTACAACTCCGACATCCCACATCCCCCCAACACCAACATATACTTATACGCCGACGACCTGACAATCACATCCCAATCCGTAGATCCTAGATATTCCGTCTACCTCCTCCAAAGCTCCTTAGACCAACTTGAAACCTGGTGCAACAGGTGGAAAGTCAAAATTAATCCCAACAAAAGTTCGGCTATCCTTTTTACCAAACGAAAAATCCCACAAAACCTTGACAGACTGACACTATCCCAGGAACCCATCTCCTGGAATCGACAAACACGATACCTGGGCGTGACGATGGACCAGCGTCTCACGTGGAAACCGCACATCGTGGAGACGGTGGCGCGAGCGAAGACCACCAGGGCTAGGCTCTATCCCTTACTCAAAGGTGGAAACACCCTCAGTTTAAGGAATAAGCGAACGCTTATCAAGGTGGTACTTCAACCGCAGCTAACCTACGCCTCCACGGCGTGGGGTCACGCGGCAAAAAGCCACTTAAAGTCATTACAGGCTGTGGAAAACATAGCCCTCCGCACGGCCACCGACGCGCCCTGGTACGTAAGAAACACTGACATATTACGAGACTTACAATACACAAACGCTACACAGACAATAAGACAAAACGCGGAGAAACGATTTGACGTAGCCGCTAGACATGACAATCCCCTCCTCAGGCAAGCCGTTGACTACGTACCCGACGTGACCGACAAACACAAAAGACCTAGACACCAACTTTTTGACCCTGGGTGACCACCCCAATGACCCCCCCCCTGCCCGCTAACCTTTTCTGTTTCAGAGACAGCCAGGATCAAGAAACGAAGACAACGACACACACACACACACACACACACACCCCCCATACCCTCCTTAACCCTCCCCTCCCGCGCTAGCCTAAGGGCCACCTTAGCAAAGCGCATCCCAGGCTGCATAGCCGCACTACCCTACCCAACCATACCACACATAAACATGACACTACCCCCGGGGTTTACACAGACGAGCCGGCGAAGCAAGAAGAGCGCCAGAAGAAAGGGCCCTAGCCGGCGGGGCCCAGCCAGGACAAAAGGAGGTCCCACAAAGCGCCTACACCGGCCGCATTTGCGGTCGGGGTAGACGACGGATGGGGCCCACCTACGAAGGCTGTCCAGGCCTACACGAGATGAGGCAGGATAAAGAGGGATGATCCCCCTCGATCCCAAATCATTGAGGCCAATTTCTAGCCATGGAATAATGGCGCGGCGATTTTCGAGCATATGCCACTGGAGCTAGCAGCTAGTCTCCCAATGTGATGCTGTTTCTGTCACGTGGGATCAGTCGTGAGCCAATTACGTTCGGCGAGAAAGAAAGATAGGTTCATAGAAGCTATCTTTCTCCACCTTGCCACGCGCCCAGTTATTGGCAGGCTACCTCCAGTCCAGTAGTATAAGCTCGAAGTTTTCGAACAGCCGAGTATTTGAAACTATCCAAGTATTCCAAGTCTTATGAAACTTTTTGTTAATACTTCAATTATTATTCCATAGAACCTTCCAAATTTTTAAATACTCATGGGGACCTTGAAAGCAGAGCTATGCATAGCAAAGTCTAAAAGACAGTGATATAGACACCAGGGTAACCATACTTGAAGTGTTGCCAAAAACATTGAGTGCAACTAGGCTCAGAGTTGAAAGCCTCCAAATATCCGCGCCATAACAGAGTGAAAGATGGCAACAAAATTAAGATTGTTTTCTATAATTTTGGAAATATACTTTGCTACCAACGGAGGACAATTGACCAGCTCAACGTGCACATCCGCAAGCGTCCGTTAAGGTCGGCAAGATGAGGTCCGAAAACATTATTTGCCCTTTGCTGGTGAGCAGGAGGCGACAGTTCCAGCAGCACAGGCAATACATGGAAACCTCAGTAAAAAATGGTGGTTCTCCCCATACTAGAGGTAATCCACGACGGGAAAATAAAAAAGTTAACATGGCACCCCACGTGGGGCTCGAATGTTCGAAACACCATGACAATGTAATGATAGAGAAGCTATCACTATCACAACAGTATACAGTCACGAATCATTTCAAATACAAGTAACTAGAGATATAATAATACCTAAATATATTTTCAAAAATTTAAAATACAAATATATTTATTTAATATATTACTATTATGTACTTGGTATTCAGTCTGCCATTTCTGTTTTGTGTATATTTTAATACTATTTCTGTTGACAGTGTAACAAAATAGTTGAAGGAAAGGAAAAAGAAATAATTTTTAGTGCAAAAAAATTTATTGGCTTTATTTTTACACAATTATCACATTGTGAACTGATGTTGTTTATCACTTTTTCACAAGAAAATAAAATCTGAACACAGTCAACTTACTCTGAATGTCATTTTTATACACAAATATTGAATTTTTTAGGTACGTAAATTATGTGATAATGAAACAATTAACAATAAAAATAATTAACTATTAATTCTTCGTTCCCTCTATTATTGTTTTGTTGACAGTCTCTTTCCCTTTACTATAATGGGTCTATTCTTGATGGAACCCTTTTTACGCTTAGTACTCTGAAACAAATCACAACGTTAACTAATTGTACTACAATATCACATTATTTGGAATCAACCCATAGTATTTTTGACATAAATAAAAATAAAAAACTCTTATTACAAATAACATGTACAGGACGTTACAAAAAAGTATGTTAGACCTCTGGCCACAGATTCCTTGAAAGATAATACTATGACATATGCTATTTTTTATTTCCATTGTCAAGATAATGTCAATGTTAACATAAAAAAAATTAATAACTCTTGTTTTTTAAAATACTGAATTGAAATTTTGCATAGACTCATGCTAGTACAATGTATGTTTGTTTTAAAAAATCCGAACATAAGGACAGCAGTGACCGCTCATGACATTAAGAATAGGTGAAGCCAAGGACATTTAAATAAAGGGCTTATTTATTTACATTTCTAGATGAAGCCTGGTCTATTCACAGTCTAATTGTATCATTGTTGTCAGCTGTATAATTATACTGGAAATGTACTTAATATTTTTATCGCAATTTTCATCACAATTGTGAAAATTATTATTATAGGATAGTATTATTAAGTTATGCATACAATATTGTTAAATTCTGTACATATTAAACTATTTTTCATTTTTCATATTTGCCATGTTTGAAGACTTGGCAACTACGCAATAATTTGTAGCGTGTTCCTCGTTCGTTCTGCCGTGGTTGGCAGAATATGGCGTCTCTTGTTAGAAAATAGTTGTGATTTTAGTAAGTGAAACGTGATTAGTGTTTATACATGTATTTTGGATAAACTTTTAAGGTGTGAATATGGTTAGACAGTGCAGAATTTGTAAGAAATTGGATTATAAACATCCACATCAGCTATCCTTCCACAGGTAAGCGTGCTTGAAGGTGACTTTGGAATGTATATGCAACTGTGGCCATTGTCGTGCGTGTGGGTAACTTTTATTTGAATAACGGTAAAATTTTATAAAACTGACTTGGTATTTTTTTAAAATTTTTGCTGAAATAGTAAGAAAACAATAATATGAACCACGTTTGGCCATTAAAATCAAAGGAAAATGCTGCACCACAAATAAGTTACAGACATTATTTATATTTAATATATTTATAGGTATTTCAATGTTATCCCTTATACCCAACATTACAAATTTTAATCATTCATCATTTTCATTTTCCTCTACGACAAAAACCTTTTCAAAAATATATTTACAATTTTACTAAATGCACGAGCATAAAAACTGAATAAATACAACAGCAAAAATATGGTGGTGGTTCACTTATACATAAAAATACCGAAGATGCAATCAACTGAAAGTTGCATTCATTCAACCATTTGATGTTCTCCTTTGGGAATATATTTTTATGTCTCACTGAAAATTTGCCTCAGTATTCTAAAAGTGAAATGTGAACGTTTTTAGGATGCTTGGGGATGGTGCAACAAGAAAGAAATGGTTACAGTTATTGGGATTCCAAGAAGTTATAAAAATATTATATATATTTATTATAAAAATACTGAGTAGCTGTTGAAATATATTGACTTAGGACTATAAAATATTTTATTTTGACCCGTCCAAAATGTACGACATTGGAGATGTAATCGCGCGCATCAGTTGGATGAAAATAAAGCCCTCTGCTTTCCCCTTGTCTAGCTTCACCCAACATATGAGATAGACTGTGACATGCATAGTCCCCTTTATTTAAATGTCCTTGGGTGAAGCATATTTATTGATTGACTAAAAAGGAAAAAAAGCGCCACAGGCGAAAATTTTCAAGATCAAACAAAAAACTGACATTTGCGAGAAGGATTTTCATTTAGATTTTATAAAAAATAGAAACACAATTAAACATGGCATACAGAAAAGCCAGACAACCACTTATACTCTGAATACCATTAATTCTGAAACTTCCGAACGTACACTTTGTCTTTTGACTTTCACCTTTTTTCAACGTCCGAGAGAAGGCACAGGTCTCCCGCAATTTAAAAAATCCTTTTTGTCCTCAATTTTCCATCTGGAGAATGGTATTTCCAATAAAATACATACTGGATCATATATAGGAAACCTTTCTACAATTATTGATACAAAACAAATGTTAACAAATAACCGTTATAATCGTGCACTGGTCGACATATCGTATAAACTATATAAAGTAAAGGCACTCGATGGGCGATGGCGATGCTGCTTCAATTTCCACGTCACTCGTTCCCCCACGCCGTAGTTTACTCACATGTTGGCCGCCTCGTTGCCATGACAACCGCCGTAAACAATGCTACGAAGTGAGACGAAATACAAACTGAATTCGATCCGCGTCACTTGCTTATGCTATACATTGTATGGTACGAGGTTGATGTTCGCGCTCAATGAAGACATTATTTTTTTTGGAAGGCGGTCACCGCACAACTATTCTGTTTATTTCTGTGTATAAAATAAACACAATACATTTTCAATATAGAATTATACCTAAATTATAAAATTTATATAAAATTAAAAATAATTTTAAATTGCACAACCAAATGGAAATTTTAGGTGAAGTGGTGCGTCACCTGGCGAGCCGCCACTGATGGACAGAGAACCGAATACAATTCTTTTTCGCGATTATTAAACTGAAACCATATGTTTTGTGTCAAGGGCAATTAAAAATTTGACTGTGAAAGGCCCTAGCCATGCGGTTTATTGAAGGACAACATATATTAGGCTGATATTTTATCTTTTATTTATTGAATCGTTACAATGACCAAACACATTCGATAAAATGATAGGAGATTAATTTCTGACCATAGAATTGGTAGCTTCTATTTTAGTTAGTGCAGCAGTATTGTACAGTAAGCTGCGCATTGTGTGTATTGTATTCTCTTATAATCTCACAGTGGTTGGAATTCCGAAAAAGCTGGACAAAAGTCGAAATTTCAAAGTCGTTGGTTTGCGTTAATACTTCAGTATATTCTAGAGGAGTCACTGCGTAGTTCTTTAAAGGGACAGAGACTTAGCCCATGTGTATAGACCACAGCAACTATCAGAAGTATGCTGCGCCACATTAGTATATTTCACTTGCCACTGACCCCTCGAAAAGCAGTGAATTGAAAATAAGTGCAAATTTTTACTAGAGTACGAATCGTTGTGTGCAATAAGGAGGGTGTTCCTGGAGGTAAGATGCATGTTTTTATTGTTTTAACAAAAACGTCTTGCAGTTTCCATTGATTTCAAATCACATCAATCACAAATTATCGAAATATTTGTGATCCCATGAGATTATTAAAAGTTGGAAAATGCATACAGGAGTGTCAAGTTCATATATCAAAAGAGAAAACCTCTGAATTTTTCCAAATTTGGGTTCCGAGTCATTTTTTGTGTCCCCGTTACGGCTGGTTTACTATTGTAAGAGGCCTTAGTTATACAATAGCTAGCGTATTAGGGTCTCTTCGGTTCCAAACAAGCGTTTCTAATTCAAATTGTTTTTTTTTAACATGCATCTCTTTCGTGTGCCTTTTATCATTACAAGCTTTTATTTAACTTGCCTTGCTAGTATGGGTCAAATCTTGCAACTCAACTTTAAAACAGTTGTCCCCAAACGATTGAGCTGAAATTTTACATACACATTTAGTTTGGATGACAATGCATGGTTAGCTAAGTGACGTCATTCTAAATCCAATTTGGCGGACTCCCAAAGATGGCGAACCAGTTATTTTTTATGCACCCCTGTGATATGGGTATCAAATGAAAGGGTTTGATGAGAAGAATAAGAAAATAAAACTACATCATTAAAAACTTGTTTTTAAAAAATTTTTTGATTTTTGAAAAGAAAATTCCACGAGAAGTTAGAACCGCAAATCATCATTTTTAGATCAACATTAAAAAGGTGCAAGATAGATGAAAGTGAGAAAAGCTCTGGTGACATGTTTTTGTGCTATGACGGTTATGTGATAGATGATGACGATGCGAATGACTCATGTATTAGAGTAAGCTTTATAACAAAAATAAGCTTCAATAGTATTTAGAAATTGTTTCGTTCAAAATAAGGTATTCATTTTAAACACATGCTTATATCGCAGATATTTACCTTTCTTACTTTATTAATAATAATGAATTACCTCAAAAACCTCAAACTCCAACCTTACATACGTTTTACATGACCTCAATACCAGAGGCATTTGAAATTTCAACGTGATGTATCGGCCATTTTGTGTCAGACATTTTGAATTTGAGATTTTTTACTAAAGTTCCCACTTTTGGTGATGATGCAAACCTTTTTAGACTTTTGTCCAGCTTTTTCGGATTTCTGACCGCTGTAAGTCTATGCATATGCAGACGAGACTTTGTGATGATAAATTCCTGTTTAGGCAAGTAATGGACAATTCCCAAACAATTTTAATTGCTCTATTAGTAAAAATCTATTTCCTAGTTTTATCATTCGACTAATTGCAAAAGCAATAACTCGCTATGAGACATGATCATAGTGATTTCCAACATATTAACATATCGATAAACCGTACCCTGAATAGGGCCCTTTTTTTCTTTCAAATTTGGTTTTAAGCAAATACTACTATATTTTGGATAAAAAAGTGAAACATCGTATTTACAAACGTCAATAAAGTTGGACGTTTAAATTCCCCCTGCACATAAAAAAATCGGCTAACAATTACATAACTTACCTTTTTAGACACAAAATTGGGAGACTTAACAACTCTATTTGCTACTGGTATTCTAGGTCTATTAAATTCATCTGGTTTTTTCACCCTACAAAAATATGGTCGGATGTCAGTCAGTATACCTACAAGGAAAAAAAAATTCAACTCGTTACCTGTATACTCTCACTAGCCAATGCTCGGTAGTATAGGCTTCTTCTAAGTAAGTCAGTTGGAAATCTTTGTTGCCAATAACGGCATTTCGAGTACGGTCGAATCCTGCAGGTGTTCTATAATCTAACTTAAGCTCCCCAAATCTGTAGTAACTTAATTTGTACATTAAACAATTCAGTAATGTCGGAGAACCCTCCTCATCGACACGGAATTCACCATGTTCTGTGAAATAGTCACTTTCCTGTAACATAAACAAGTATTCAAATTTACAAATACAGGGTCGGAAAGTCCCCATGGTTCATTGGCCGTTACGTGAGAGCGATAAAGAAAGTCATAGAAATCGGTGCAATAGAGAAAGATAGCTATAATGAAGGCGTCCAATAGTCACCGCCCATTTCGCCCTTCCATAAATAAGATCCACTTCTATGACTTACTTTATCGCTCTCACGTAACGGCCGATGAACCATTGGGACTTTCCGACCCTGTATACAAAATTTATCAAAGCTGAGTAAATATGGGTAAAATCGCTGTCAAGACTATCAAACAATACCTTGTTTTATGTCGGCGCTGGCAGAATCTTAAGTAGAATTAATTCAAAAAAAAAAATTGCAGGATCAAAGTCTTAAATAATGCCATTGCCACTACTGGTATACTGTTCACTATATCAAGCAGTTATAATTTGTGCAGAATTCTTATTGAAAATTGTGTTAATTGCAAAAATACATTTACTAATCATTGTAGACATTTTAACTGAAATCATGCAATGAAAGTATGCAGCAAATACTTTTATTACATAGGCTCCTATATAAAAAGAAATATACTAGAAATTACATAAACTCTCCCTTTTGACACGATCGTAGATAAAAAAATTTAAGGAATTAAGAATGGATTTATCTAGATGACATATCAATTTACACAGAGGCTTTATAAAGAATAGTGACAACAATGGTGTCACAGCATTTTGATTGGTGATGCCAAGTGTCAGTGTTAGCGCTATTTTACATACATATATTTTTTTAAATGTATCTGGTTTGTCTGAAAGTCATAAGAATTTAATAAAAAAAATAGAAAATATTTTTTTATAGATTTAGAAAATTTTCAGTGAAAATTTTCCCATTTCTATTTTTTTTTTTATTTTTTAAATAGGTTTTTTTTAAATCAAATATTACTAGATAATATTTTTGTAAGAGATTATACTCCAACATCAAGTTAGGTCCAAAAAATTTTGGGAGGCACTTTCCTGCTACTTACCCTACTACAACTTTTATAAAATTAATATGTCTTAAATATACAGGGTGGCATAAAAGTATAAGAACCCCAAAAAATCTCGCTTGATATGCATTTTCCAGAAAAACCAAATATAGGGAGTTAGTATTTTTCCCCGGCCATGGTGACCATGCTATGACCACTGACCACTGACCACTGACCACGTGGTCATTATGGGGTCCCGACGATTTTTTTAATTGGGAACCCCCCCCATTTGACCCCGAAAATGGAAAGAGCGGAAAATTTTACGTTTAAATATGACCTTAACCATTTAAAAAATTTCAAAATGGCGGCGAAATCAAGATGGCGGACGAAATTTTTGAAAGCTAACCAATTGTCACCAAATTTTGTGCTATATGGAGGTTTACGAGGTCGATTTGTAAAATTCTGGATGGAGGACGAATTTTTTGAAAATTAGTCAATTTGCAACAAATATGGTATACGGCCGTTTTTTGAGTTGTTGATCACGAATGTGGGGTCAGTGACCCTTAAAACCCCCATATATCAAATTTGGTACCCATTGATTAAACTTTAAAAACCCCATCCACGATCTTAAATTTTCAAAATCTGACCTCGGATTCGTGATCAGCAACCTCGAAAACCTCTGTATACAAAATTTGGTGACAAACGGTTAACTTTCAAAAATTTTGTCTGCCATTTTGAATTTTTTAAATGGTCAACAAGGTCATATCTGAGCGTAACATTTTCCACTCTTTCCATTTCTGGGGCCAAAAAGGGGGGTTCCCATTTAAAAAAATCGTCTTGACCCCATAATGACCACAATGTTAGTGGTCAGTGGTCATGCCATGGTCGCCATTGAATAGCCAGGGATAAATCCTAACTTCCCTATATTTGGTTTATCCAGAAAATGCATATCTTGCGAGATTTTTTGGGGTTCCCATACTTTTATGCCACCCTGTATATTAAATTTCCATCATATTTAAGAAAAATATTTGATTATTCTTGAAACGGTCACTTTAAAAGGATTTAATTCTCCAATATATTCTTACCCTGATATCCTTGGGATGTTCTCCTTCAGCAATACGAACCATCCACAAAAATTTATTAATATCGTCACCTGAATAACCAATAACACCACCAAAGATCACAAGAACATAGTCGACATCTAGAGCAGTCATTATCTCATAGGCTGCACTTTCATTAGAAGACATAGCCTTTCCAACAAGTGCTATATGACTGTTATTCCAAGTGTTATTATCGACTAGAGTTGTACGATTCGCCATACCTGCTATTTGATACCCATAATCCCACCTAGCAAAAATTATTTCAAGTATTAGCAGTTTCTAGTTGTGATATAAATTTGTTGTTAGCACAGTAAGTCTGCCTCACTCATTATACATCCCATATCTCAATAAATAAACGATCTTGAATCTGCTGACCGCACAATTTAAAAGTAAAGTGTATGTAGCATGTCTCCGAGTAACCAACCAGTAAAATATTTCAGACTATCGTTTGTTTTGTTGAAATAAAATAATGGTGTCTTTGTCACACTTACAGTTATAATTGAACTTCACATTAATTTTTGTTATTTTAAATGGAAATCAATTTTTGAAATGCTCTTTTTTTAAATAATTACAAATGTAAATTAGTATTTTTCTGTAATTAAATATTTTTATTTATTAGGCCGATGAAGTGGCTGAGTAAGATAAAAGAGTACAAACATTCTGTATTTTGTTTAGAATTTTATAACTTTTTAATAGTACCCATTTTAACTTTTTTAAATACGTCTGTCTACTTTATGTAGTGACCGAAGTATAGTTCAGCTGAACTAGGTCAATGTTAGAGGTCATTGACACAGAATAACAACACAATTGTTTTTAAAAACTTGAAATGGTTTTAAAAATATTTCATATTATTGAGATTACTAAATATTTTTATTAAGTAAACATTTTTATTATCACTTTACTTAGTTTTTAAAAACAGCAAAAATAATGATTTTAAAACATAAATTAATTTTACTTACAATTAATAATATACCAATATTAGTTAATATTTAATAAATCATGTAAAAAATTTTAATTTTAGGCCCGGTACTTTTAGACCCAGTTAAAGCTTGATTAACTGATTAGGCAATTAGACTGTACACATACTTATTTATTTTATAATTATATATTCAGTCTAATCGCCTGATTAGTTAATTAAGCCTTAACCGAGACTCAAAGTACCGGGCCTTAGACATACAAAAATAATCTGTTTTTACTAAATTATTTCCAATCCTAGTTTCGTTTTTAACAGTTGATTTAAAAAGCTAACTACTGGCAACTCTCAAAATTGGTGACATAACTTACTGAACTAATTTCGGATCATCAATTGCAGTTTAAAAATAGAATTATAAGTTGACTCAATTAGAATATTCCATGTCCTATTGCCCCTAAAAAAACTGACCTCCACCTAAAGTTACACCCTATACAGGGTGTGGCATTTATAATCTATAAAAATTAAACTACAGCTTCCTAACGATATTTGTAATAGAAGTCTTATACAAAAGAGTTCTGTCGGTGTGCTGTACGATGAGGTACGTACTGTAGACCAGCCGCGTAAAGAAATCGTCATTGAAAGGTAGAAATTTTTGGGGAATTTTTCAATGCAAAAGTACAAACTAAGAAAAATACATATTCAAAAAAAAACTGATATTTTCTTATTCTAATAATTAATATAATTACTATCTTAAATTCATTCATTATAAACCAATGACTTCAAGTGACTCCAAAGATAAAAGTCCATTGGAGTTAGATCAGGTGACCGAGGTGGCCGCGGCACAGGACCAAAGCATCCAATCCATTACTGAGGAAACATTTCATTCAAAAGTCTTACTTTTCGAGTACTTTGTAGAGGAGCCCCATTTTGAAGATAAAAAGTGCGTGCATTTAGTCGTACTTCAAGAAATAGGGGCCCACAAGTACATCGCTCATTATACCAGCCCAAACATTTACCGAGAACCAATGCTGAAAATGAGTTTCCCTAATCACATGAGGATTTTCATCGACCCATACGTGCATATTATGGAAATTCACTTCATGGGTAAATGTCGCCTCATCTGTTTCACAAACATAAACAGGAAAGTCTACTTGATTGGCACATTGCTGTAAAAACTATCTGCAAAAACGCATTCATTGATCACATCCGGGGGTAAAAACTGTTGAACTGATTGCAGATGATAGGGGTGCAACAGCTGGCGCCTTAAGATGCGATGTACGGTACAAGATGAGGTTCCTACTTGCTGTGCGAGTAGTCGAGTACTAATTGTGGGAGCTTCGTCAAGATTTTCCAACACTGCATCTTCAACATTAAGGTTCACTTGCTGACCACGTTCTTCTCCTCGAGGAATAACACTTCCGTATGTCGCAGCTGCTGAACGCACTGTAGGATTGTATTTGCACATGGGCGGTGACGTCGTGGCCATCGTTCCCGGTACAACCTAGTCACCGCGAGTGCATTTTCTCCGGCTGCACCATACACTAACACCATATTGACACGTTCGGAAATAGTAAATACATTGTTTTCTCGATTCATTGTAAAACTAGTTTGTGCAGAAACTAAAAAATTAAACAAAGTAAGAAATAAGAATCTTGTTTTTAATGTAATCGGCCCGCTACTATTATTTTTTACTTATTTATAAAAATTACACTGTCACTATCGTGGAATTACAAAATAAAAACTTTTGTCTGGAATCTTACATTTTAACACTGATGGGTCGATGAACGATGCTTAATATTTAATAATTAAGTGCATAATGAATTCAATACAAATACAAAATCAGTTGACTGCACAAATTTTTTGACAATGTACTCTAATCTTTTTTTAGTATTACTAGTATTAGATTATACCGTCTAGGTTGCATCTCGTGTCGCATGAAAACATTTCCAATGTTTTTAATAAGTAACACAGGGTCGGCCTTCATTTTTGTTGAATAAATGAACTTTAATTTACAAAAAAAAAACGTGAAGATAGAATTTTTTGGTATAAGAGTTTTCTATTACAAAAATCATCAGGAAGCTGTAGTTTAATTTTTATAAATTATACACGCCACACCCTGTATAACTTTAAAACTAATGCTGCGTCTAATTTTTAAAAATCAGTAACAAAAAACTGTTCACTTTTGAGATAAAGACATTAACATTTCATATAAAGTAACAAAGTTGATATCAACTTCCAAAACCAAAAGTGTGACATAAACACCATTATTTCCTTTGAAAGAGAGCACAAACACCTAAAAACTCCTACGTCCAAATTTTCAAGACAAATCAATGGAGCCTGAAATATTCTAATCGGTGGTAACTACAAGTCACTGCCAAATGATAAAACAAAACCACACTTACCAACTCATAACCCGGGCATCATCAGCGGTATTCTGAGACAACCAAAAGTATGCCTCTCTGAAATCATCTAAAATCTGCCTAGTTCCATCGCTTCCATATGATGCCAAAACTATACTAGGGCTGGAATAGGCATTGCTGGTTACCCAGGTACAGTGGACGGCAAATAACATTAACAACAATAATATCACCACTGTGACAATGCTCCGGACATTTGCTCCTATACCATCTGATTCTTTAGATTGTTCGTGCTTCATTTTTGGTACCCTTCCCGCCTTTAAATTAAAAATTTATCTTATTTATTTTGAATATTATTATCAGTTCAATCATATCAAGCACAAGTGTGTCATACACGCAATTTACTAGTAATGAAAAATTGCCTTCACAAAAACTAAAATTTTACAAAAACTGATCATTTATTCCTTTTAAAAATGAAAGTACAATTAAAATCTGAACATTACTTCACAAAAAATATTTCAAAACTAAGCATTTATTGTAAAAATAAATCATTATGTGCCATTTGCTAAACAATATATTGCCTGAAAGATCCATTTTTTCCAAATTGCACAATCATAACTGAAAACTTCCCTGAATTATATTCAATAAAAATGAGAAGTTATACAAGTCTGAATAAAGTACTATCAATACCTAAGTAAAAATAAATGTTAAGCTCAAACGTAATTGTTAGACTACCAATCAATTGCATTAAGCAAAAAATATATCAATATACATTTTTTTTATTTTAATTTTTTAAAAAAGTACACATATTTCTTATTTTCAAAATTCATTTAGGTACTGACTGAGATGAAAGAATCAAAATCAATTTTTCATAAAATATTGAAAACGTCAAAATGAAAATATTCCATTTCTTGTTACATGGTCTTTCAAATATACAGGGTGCTTCATAATGACGTGCAAATATTTTAACGAGGTGTTTAGAAAGTAATTTTAGGGAGGGTACTTCCAATATATTTTTTTGTTTTGAGCCCCCCCTGAGAAAATATTCAAATCTCAAAATGGCATCCATTCGCTCGATGCAAAGATAAGTGGTGAAACTGTGGTCCAGATGTTTTGTACAGAGTGTTACAAAAAATTTGTTCAAACGGTTTCTCTAGTAGAAATAAGGGGGCCTTATGCTATTTTATAATTAAATATCTCTTGTTCTAGATACAAGGTGTTGAAATTATAACTTAAAAAAATATCTTATTAATAACTCCTTTGTTTTTATGGCATTCCGTTAACTCAGTAATTTTGATTAAACAAAAAAAAATCAAAAATGCAATAAGTTTTGATTTAGTACTTGTTTACGAGACATTGCAACTCTTTGGCTAGTCAATAGCCTTTGAAAACTCAATTAATTCTATTTTTTTTATTAATGTTTATTTGTCGCTAGCACAAAATATGACTGAGGTGTATCAATTGTGAAAACGATGCACAAAGAGCTAAAATCACAATTGTTCTAGCATATTTGGCTCCCTTTCATTAAGACGACTCAAATATATAAACATTTCTTTTTTATATTGAATTCTTACACCGTTTTTTCTTGAGTTCTAATACCTATTGTCTGTAGTGACTTAAGTTCGAATACCTATTTTGGAATGCAGCTAACTTAAATTTTGTATATTAAATGAATTTAATTATAAAATTATACTGTATCTTAAGAAAACATTTAATCAAAACCCTTGCCAAAGTCGATATTACAAAATACTTCATGTTTCTTATAAGAATGTCAAACTCTAAAAATTGTATAAACAAAATAGTTGCAATATCTCATAAATCACGCTCTACATCAAAATTTTAAAATTTAAATTAAAAGAATTAAAGAAACATATTCTTGATCTACGCAACATAGGCATAATAAAAAAAAAATTGAAAGAAGTAGCTACTACAACCGTTTCTTCTTGGTTTGAACTTCCATCTTATATAACAAGAGACATCAATAAAAATCTTAACTTCGATACCCTAAATCTTGAAAAATAGGCACCCAAATGAAAATGGACATTGTCATCCAAAGATCGGTTTTTCGTAACATCAAGTATTTCCATGCATGCATTAAAATTTAAATAGTTTTTCAGTAAATTAAGATACATTGTTGTATGTAGATGATAGATATTGTCACTGCACACGATAAATTTAATAAAAGGAAGTTAGAATTAATCTCCTATAAAAATATGAAAACAGTGAACAGAAAAATTATTTACAAGAATTTAGTGTGTTAGTAAGAAAATTAGAAAGAAAACTTCACCCACAGCAAGCCATCTTACTACCTGTGGTGTAGATGCTTTGTTTCCTACAGGTTTTCCGGATTTTGATTTTGTTTTTGCTTCTTTTGGTAACTAAGAAATAAGAAATTTTATAACTAATCATTTATATCCCCTAAGCAACCAATCACATTCATTAATATATTAATAAAACGTCACGGAAAATTACCTTGTCATATAGCCTCTTGCTTGGGGTGGAATGTTCATCTTCCTCACTATCTTCACCACGGATGTTATCGTCTTCTCTTAAAACCAACTCCAACAAACCCGAAAATGCTATGCCGCTCAATATACAAACAACAGGAGTTAAAGTGAGCATAAGACGTACCATAACTCCAGCAAAATATACTGCGCTCAAGGCATACAGAACAACTAAAAAAAAAAAAATAGTTATATGTTCACAGGAGACTTCTGTGATTACCGATTTAATTCTGGAACGTGTCCTAATTGAGGTCCTAATATTTTAAGTTGATTAATTAGCAGTGGTATTGCAATATTCCACTAACAAAATTGTACAAGTGATTTTCTAACCAAAAATAAGAACAAAGGTTCATATGATATAAACAAGAGTGAGATATAGTGACAAAGTACTCCTTTTGCTACACTCTACTTGCTGACATAAAACCATATCTTTACAGTTTTACTGAAAATAGACTAACAAACTACAAACAATGGGGTAGTTACAAACAATTTTAAAGAAAATTTTCCGTTCTTAAAAATATATAATATTCGTAAAGGAATTAGTTAATTTAAATTGGTATTTTTTTCCTTATTTTAATTTGAAATTATTTTACAAATGTGAGTCGTTAACCGAAAAATTAGGAATATTACTAAATATCTGTCGACATAGTGGCAAAGAGAAACGAAACATTGAAAGTACTAGGGAAGCTACAGTTTCAAAAACAGTAATTCATCTCTGTTGGTTCCCATAACATACAGAATGAAGCGAATATTTGAATGAATTATGTTAAAAAATATGTAAAACTAATGAAAACAAATAATAAAAATTTATCACTATATATCTCTATATTCCTTTGGAGAGTTATGTTCATATGGCCGTTTTGTTTTTGTCAATAATTCACTTATACAATTTTTTCAATTTATTTCAATTTATCAATTACACCCTGTATATAATATGACTCAATATTAATAAGGTTAATAAAATTGTGCTTACCAAAAACTCGTTCATCATTTATATTTTTGATAACATACCACAAACCCGCAGGGAATGTTGCTATGAGAATATGTAGATCAAAGAAAAATGAAAACCAAGTTGTGGGCTGATGTTCAGATACAGATGCAATGATTGGTATGTGAATTTTAGCATAACCTGTGTCCCACAGCGAGTAAAATCTGTAATAATATTGATAACAGTGCAATTAACTTTCATATAACATTTGCACACTATATTTTACCTTCCACTCCATGGTGCCACATATCCAGCATAAGTGAGGATAACAACAGTTAAAAACACAATTCCAGCAGAAATAAAACCACCGAAAATTACAAGTGACTTGAACTCAGACTTTGACATCATTGTTTGCAGGTATTTCAAAAATCCCACAGCAAACATTAAAGCAAATACACCTAAGAAAAAGTTTTCTCTATTAGTCATTTATCAATTAAATCCAACAAAAGCAATTAGTACCTGATGCTGCCATATGTTCACTTGTTCTTATAGGTTGAAAACCTACAAAGGGTATTTGCATAGAAAATATCAGTCCTAAGATGTAAAATGTTGTATAACTTGTAAATAATCTATTTGAAAATCTTCCCATGAGTAATAGTACAAAAACATGAAGTGGTATCAAATTTATAATGAAGACGTAACCTCCCCATGCAGAAACCTTAAAATAGATATTTTTTTGTCATCGAGATATCTAAATTTAATAACTGTCAATGTACAGTACATATAGAAAGAGTGGACAAGAGAAACATTTTGAATTTTCATTTTATGGAAAAAGTTATTGATATAATTTTGCTTCTTCTTAAGATAAGTTTGCTGTAAAAAATGTTGTTTATATGTGCAAAATTTATTTAAAAAAAAAACATAAAATATTTGTTTGTGTCATCAGTCGTAATTATTATTCTCAATTTGTCATTCCCCTGTACAATGAACTTCGAATAGTGTAATAATTCCAAATTATCCTCAACATACAGCTGGTGATTTGAAAATTACTTGTTATTTAATGAACTAGATTCATGTTTTATTCAGTGCTTATGTGATAAATAGAAAGTTTTCATAAATGTTTACAAGCCACGTGACCACTGAGCTTAGGCAACTCAACATTGGTGGTACTGGTAATAACAAAAAATCCCTAAATCTTGATGTCGCCAATATTAATGATTCATTTACAATTAATAATAAGAAACCGTTACGCTTACACTCGAAATAAAGCAATTGCTGATTGGTTAAATAAAATCTAGTGAAAAATCGGTGAAATAGAATCTTGTGTTTTAATGTAATCTTGATCTTACTGTTTTAATAATTTTTAATTTTACCGAAATTTAATTGCCAACATGAAGGAAATAAAAATTCTTTTAATTTAAAAATATAGTTAGCATTAAGACCCAATCATTAATTTTGATAAAGAATACACGCAAAAGTTGTACGATGAAGTTGCAACTCATTAGGAGGTCGGAAAGGAGATAGATGATGGGAATAACATTTCTCATCAAATCGTAGTATCAAATGATGTAAAAGGAGCATTCTTCTACCCTACCATACATGCAGTCTTTCAGCCGTGTGGATCGAATGACAGTAGCGTTCATTGAGTACTGACACCTCAAACCGTTTGGCCATCGACTACTCTATCGTTTCCAAAATACTACAACTATACTCCACGGTCAAAATTATAGAGAGTGAGTCAGACATAATATAAAAACACTAGTACCATAATGTGTATAAAATATAAAATGATTTTTATACGGTTCAATATTATCTTTGTGCCGCTCGCTATGCACATCGATAGAATCTATACTCGTTTATAGACTAAGTTACACTAAATGTCGATCTATATTCTATCTCTGTCTTTTACACTTGGTAGGGAATAGGGAAATGCTTTTTTAGTGGGTGTAAACGGACTTGATTTACTCGTCCTGAGAAACGTCATAGCAAAAGCGTAGACGAGGGGTCTAATTCCATGGCTATAATAAATTTATAAATTAAAAAAACACAACTGGAACGTTTTAAAATGCTGTAATAATTAAAATGGATCAAAGTTCCGGTTATAGCAAACCATAAAAAAATAATAGATGTTATGTTTTATTATCTTTTTTCAATATTTTCTATATCTTGTTGCCTTTTACGCAGACACGCCAATGGATTTTCGTTCCCGGCACGCTTCATCCCCCCTTACTAGTCCAAAAGCTAGCGATGAGACTCTCTATAATTTCGACCGTGGAGTATAGGAGGATTGCAAAAGTGCTACATCCACCCACAGAATGGGCCAATTGTGATCATCAGTTCACAAGACCTTTAATCTATATTTGGACACAGATTTACAAATCTGTCAATTTTGTGATCATCCATGAATGTTCCATGAATAAGAAACTGTAATTGTAATTATTGACAACTCCGTCCTGCATAGCCTATTAGTATACAGGATGTAACTTTGAAAGGGGGGGTCATATTTATACAAAAGCTTCATATGACCTTTAGAAACACAAATCAATATTTTTTTATAATAGTTATTTTTTTTAACCTTTTTTTTTTAGAGTTTCGTAGCCTGTCGCTGGATAAGCAAGTGTAACCTCAAATAACGGGGCGCTTTAGTCACAGCGCATGCACAATTGGGAACTAGTCTCTGCATTGCTGTTAAATCTCATAGTTAAAGAAACGGTTCTTAAAAAGCAAATTTTCACACCAATCGTGAGATAATGCTCTTTGGCACTAGTTACTTTTATTGAGTCGGTGTTCGCCACACAAACAGTACTTAACAAGTAACCTAGCAAAAAACTCAAGTAGTAATCAATAATGATAAATGAAAATACACAAAAATAAATGGTCTGTTTACTCAAATGATTTTTATAACACTCCTCTGAATTTGTTCCCATCCAATATTAGCATATTGGCATTCAAAATTCATATAATCTCACAAATGTATAACCTGCCACTTTTAACTAAGTGAACCTCAGGGTACAGATTTCGTTGGGAATTTAATAACAAATTGTTTTCTGTTTAAATATAACTGCTAGCGGTCAACACAGGATAAGAAATAAAATGGCTAACTATACCTTGCGCGTCTGTCAGTTCTTACAGACACTTAATATACCACCTTCTCTCTTCCCTTTGATTAATGGTCACTAACTAGACAATAGACCTGTTTACAGTGTAACCAAAGCAACCTATTGATGGCTTCCAGCGATGAAAAACATTCAAATTCACAGATATACTTTCCAAATGCGGAACAACTGACCCCTTTTCGCTTCATTACCATTGATCTGAACTGTCTCCCTCCGCGTGCACTGTAGGTTGACAGTATGCATAAGAATTAAAGTGCATTTTAAAAAACTAATTATAATTTGACTATTTGTTGACAAAAAAAAAAGAATTTCAGATTCGTATTCAAGGAAACATGTACTATTTACCTCTAAAAAACTGACACCCACTTAAAGTTACACCCTGTATAATGTTTAACACGTACTTTACTTAGTTTCTTTATGTTTGAATACTACACAGAACAAAGAATATTTATTTTAAACTGTGTTTATGTATATTTAAACAAAATAAAAAATATGTTACATGAACTGAAATACATACTTCTGTTACCTAAAAAAACATTAGGTTCGTGGTTCAGAATAGTTCAGTCGCTTTATCAAATTTATGTTACATCCCCTTTATTAAGAATAATAGCTTTAACACTGGCAGGCATTGTATCTACCAGCTTAGCGCACTCTTCAGGAAGCAAGCTGTCCCAAATTTCTTGCAAGTTGGCGCATAGATCGTTAACTGAACGGACTGGATATTTACGCAATTGTTTCTTCATTTTATGCATGTTTCTATTAGCAAGAGGTCTGGGCCACTAGAGGGCCAATCCATAACAGGAACATTATATCTCTGTTACCAACATTTTTCTTTAATAAAATAGTTTATAGGTTTGAGAGTGTTAGTAGGTACTTTTATTTAAATACACTAGTTGGAAAATTATGCCTGGGTGAACTATTGAATTATGCCTGGGCTTGTACTGAATAAATAATGCAGATATTAGTGGCAGTATGAAATGTTTTAAAATACACACCACAGAAAATACCTATAAGCATATTTATTTGTTTTCAACAGTAACTTATTTTTTCAGTGATTGAAATATACAGAGGTACAGACAGGTGAAGGACGAATTGAGATGAAGTTGATAATTACCAATGAACTTAAAATATTGTGAATATGTTAAATATAAAAATTACTAGTGAAAAGATAATGCTTCGAATTATCTTGGGTTAATAAAATAAAATAATGTTTTTGTCTACGTTAACTCAGGTGAACACATTAAGCAGTTAAATTTAAAAAGTAAAACTATGTTTTAAAAAATTTCTCAACCTTTTTGATAGTGATAATGTAGTCATCATCACTCTCAAGACTATATTGAAATTCTGATAGAGGCACATTTTCTATCGATCGACGAAAGACGAAAGCTCACTTTATAAATATATGAATTTTTCAAATATTCTTACCATGTAGAAATAGGATAGTGATGCAGCCACCGCCCAAAATACAGATCCAGTTTTTACAGATTTGATCCATAAGAAATAAGTGAATTGTAATGCAAATATTGCAATTCCTTCATTATCATAACTGCCCGCAACAGAACGACTGATGTAACCAGGCACGATGGCAATGAAACAGGCAGCAAACAGACCCGCACCCGCTGACCATAACTCTTTAGTGAGGAAATATGTTGAAATGGCTGTTAATCCACTGAAAATAGAAGAGCACAGTATTTATTTTTCATAATGGAACAAATCCTTTCTCTAATGTGGAAACTAACAACAACAATAATTAAAATTGAAATAATTAAATGTAAGAAATAAAAAAAATTATATGTAATTTTCTCCTATTCCAATTTTTTGTGGATCACAGTGTTTTTCACAAGCTTTTGCAATAGTTATGGCAAAAGTAAAACATCCAACTCCTGAGTGAAATTTTTTTTAATTCCTCTGAATGAATAAGGATATCTCATTCGTTAAATAATATATTGCTTTCTTATAATCTGAATAAGGTAATATATCAGACTTAAATTTTTTATTAAGAATCTAATTATCATCTCTAGGTAGGTATACCAGATGTTTAAAGAACTAAAATCAGAATTTTCACATAGATATGTATCAAACTTTACAAGCCTTCAAATTACAAATATGGCTAATATAGCAAGGAAATCACCTTTACTATTATTTTATTTCCCTTATTTTATTAAGGACCAGAATATTAAGTACTAGTTCAGGGGATTAAATCTTATATAAACTTATATGCAAATATGTTTAGTTTTAAAATAATGGTCATTCCTCATAAATTAATTTCAACAGTAGTGTTTTTATTAATTATCTTCTCACTGTTTTTCTACAATCATAATTTATCCGATAAAGTTTTATTTTATAAATCGATTAAAATTTCTAACAACTTCATAGAACAAGCAAATCAGATATATTTTATCAAATAAAGATCAAAATTTATCTTTTTCAATAGTAACCTTGAACTAGTTTCAAACAATCGGAAATATTTGACAAATTCCCATAATAAAGCAACAACCTCTTGCTGATATTTTATACATAGGAAATTTCTATCATACCTTAAGGAGATCAACTGTGTGGTAAGGTAATATCAAAATTAAAAAATAACAAATTGTCGAATTCTACAATTTCCATAATATTCAGTAACATCATAATTCTTGGGTTATTATTGATAGCATCTACTAACGCTTAAAAGATGTGTATACCAATCAGCGTTGCCAGACGTCCCGCTTTTTAACCCAAAATTAAATGTCCCACATGGGACACGCTTAGTCCCGCTTTTTCCGCCTGCCTGTTATTATTTTTTTAGACATGACATCGATTTTTGAAGACAATTTGTTTCCCAGATATCTTTTTTTTTAGGCATCAATTATACAAACCCGTAGCATGTCCCATTTTTGAACGAAAGAATCCCGCTTTTTTATTCAAAAAGTTTCAAAATTCCACTTTGCCCGAAAAAAAATCTGGCAACGCTGATACCAATGTATACCAAATCAGTAAATGTATGACCCTAATTAATTATATTATTAGCACAAGCCCATTAGCCTATTAATCTGTTATTTATGAGACATCTGAATACCCAAGTTGGGTAACCCAACGGCTTTAAACCCCCAGTTCATTAAGGTTTTTTGGTTTAAAATAATTGAAGGAATAACTTCCTCTACATCAAGTAGCTATATTTAAGCTCGGTACTTTGAGTCTCGGTTAAAGCTTGATTAACTGATCAGGCGATTAGACTGTACATATAATGATATAAGTATAATCATAGTATCATCGCCTGATTAATTAATCGAGCCTTAACCGAGACTCAAAGTACCGGGGATTAGCTGCTAGATGGCTTCCAAGTTGGCAAATAATTTTAGACTTTTCCATTTTCTAAATTAAATTTGATTTACTAGATGGCATGTAGATGGCATTTTTGGACATAGTAATAGAAGTTGCATTTATAGAAATGGGAAAGATACCTTCCACCTTAAGAAAATATGTATAAATTTCACATTTACATTCAAGAGAATTATTGGAAATAATCAACATTTCTAATAACGCTTAATTCACTTTAAGGGGGTTCGATAGATATCTTGCGGGGCAGGCGGTGCGTGAGGGAAGCCTATGCTTATACACGGGAGTTTCGTTGTAGTATCAACCTTACATAAACTAATTTGAGCGAACTAAATATAATATACGCGAATGAAATTTATACAACACATATTAGCTCGAATATATTTTTCGTGTTTAGTGCTTGGCAATTAACTTTTTATTTGAATAAAAGTGTCAATTCAGGGTTCATAGTTCAAACGTAATAAAGAATTCCCCGACTTTTCCAGGTTTTCCCTGACTTATAAAAAAAAATCCAGGTCACTTGTGGTTCATTTTTACATAATAATTGGTGTTTATGCATTAAATTTTTTCCTGACTGGACTCCATAATCTTTTTTATACCATAACCTATTATAAAGATTTCAAAACCACAAATAGTTTTCTCTTTCAATAACCCAGGGCCGGTTTTTACAAAATTTCCAGTTGCAAACATCAAATTCCCTGACTTTCATGAATATTTTTAAAATTCCCTGACTATTCCCTGTTTTTTATGAAGAATAACAAATTCCCTGACTTTTCCCGGTATTCCTGGCCGCTACGAACCCTGCTATTTATGAAGACCTAGTAAAATTATGGGTGAAATCTGGCAACATTGCACATCAGTATGGTGTGGTGGTAAAATTGGGTCAACTGTCAATTATGCTTAGTGCATATACCGTAGACATGAATGAACATCCAAAATATAAAGGAAAAATAATGACTGAAAAGCAATATAAATAGCATATGAAATAGAATGTGGATTGATGAGAAAAAGTAAAATGTGCAAACCGAGAATCCATATGATAACATAACTCTCAAGAAGCGCAGTGTATGGTAGTGAGACATCGTCTTGTCAAATTCATGTTGCAAAGAGATCCTTTCAATTTTTGTTTCAAATTGTTATTATATTGCATTTGATCACGAAAAAATTATTTAATATTAATTATTACTACATAAGTTTTCGACTGGAATAATTTTATAGTCCATAATCGAACTATTCAAATATAGGGCGTCAGTCGAAGGGTTAAAAATACAGCGTACAGTGTTGCCATATTTCCTTTCAATGGATCAGATGTTTGTTCAAATTTGTCATAACGTTAGCTATTCATTCAATTATCTCAATAATTACATTGTAAGTGCATATGTTTATTGTTCTAAAATGTTTTTTCCCAACTCCCATAAGAGCCTCTGTATATGAGCATAATTTTTAAAATCATTTTTCAAAAAATCTACGTTGGCAATCAATCTGATATTTTTACACGAGGCAATTTGCATATTTATTAATAGATTTCAATGGCTTTGAAAACTTCCATACCATTTTTTTTCGGTATCGAACGTTAAGGGAATGATAACAGCAAACATCTCAATTCTCCCATGCTCCCATGGCTATTACATTCAAATCGATGTAACTATCCTAATTTAAAGAGCTTTAATTTAGATAAATTTTATGAGAAGTTACTGTACATAATTGCAGAATGAGAAAAACCTGAAATGAACGTAATTTTTTTTTTTCACCGAATTATGTTACCGAAAATGATAATCACTTCCAATATTTTTTATGACAGAATTCCTCAGCTTCTATTCATTTTTGTATTTAATGATAATAAAATAAATAAATAATTACACAAATACCGTTAGATATATAAAATTTGAACAAAAGAGAAAAACTTGAAAAGAGTCCCTGTCTTTATGTTAAAATATAAACAAGTACTAGCATTTAAATCGGTTAGTGTTTTAAATTTATATTGAAAAAAAATACTTTGTCAACTTTAACGGCATCGAGTGGTTAAACAAAACAACTTGGTATAGAGGTAAGTTGAGTTAATTAAAATGCCAATTTTAGAACCTGCTACATGTACTTGCTCTAGGTCAGTTCATTTATGAATCATCCTTATATTATTGACAATTTTAACTGTAACAGAATTACATAACAATTTCAAGTATACATTAGTATCACCAAGATTGGAAAACTTTATTTCCCAATTTCTCATGATAGCATTTTTCTATTTTAATTATCTCTAACACAAACAAACAAGTTAATAAATATTTATAAATAGTATAAATTTTTAGGATTAACAAAATTGTCATTAATTTGAAAGGAATTAAGGCATAGTTATCTACACAGTATATTTTAAGTTCACATCATAACTAGACACATGGACTTAGATCGTTTTGGGCCAAAAAGTCTTAATAATCCAGGGCTCTAAAGTCAATGGTTTCCGAGATGAGTATTTGATTTGATTTTAAAAATTATACATCTATGCAAGTTTCTCTAAAGATTATTATGGAGAGTTTAAACTTCTTTCAGTAGTCTTCTCTGCACAAACTAATTCAGAAAACAGGTATCCCAGTTTGTGTCTTTTAATAGAAATAATAAAATATACAGACAAACTGATTTTATTACTAAGTTATCGAAGTTATTCTATTTCGCTGTTCAATTATGTATTTCTCCAATTCCCACAATATTTTTGCAACGAGATTTTTAAAACTGAATTTCATTAATCCTAATCACACTTAATACTATAAGTGAATGCTAAAATACGATTAATTTAAAACATGTTTGTCAGCTGCATTGGGAAAGGATCTTGGAACTTTCTGCCTTATCTTATTTAACTTATAAATATGTATTTTCATGTTTTGTAAATAAAAAAACAATTTTAACACAAATTAGATAATTTTGAATTTTAAATGAATAAAATCTAGAGTACCTTTAAATTGTATTTAAATGATTTTATGCATTTTTATAAATCTAAACAAAAAAAATGATACTTAACAAATTATGTTGTATTGGATTCTTAACAAATTTTAATTAATAAAACAATATATATTTGCATTGTAAGAGATATTTAATCAAGCCTCGTCTTCCATTATTTATCAAATCAAATCAAATCAAATCATTTATTGGTGTCTATACATTAAAATGTTTACACAAGTCAAAGAAAGAAAAACACGAAAGATACAACATATAAGCGATATTACACTAAAGCTAAAAAAACACATTCAGATAAATATAACGTAAACAGCATAAAAAAGTGAATATTACGAACATACATTAAACATCTAAAAACTGGTCAGCAAGGAACTCATCAAAATTATAAAACGCTTTCCTCTTTTAAGATATTTTCTAATTCTGGCCTTAAAACAGTCTGAATTTAGTGATCGAATCTCAGATGGAAGTCTATTAAAGAATTCAATGCAAAAATAATTTGTGCCATCTCTGGACTTCGCTAATCTATGAAATTTAGGCCTAATATTGTGTCGCTCTCTTGTATGATGAAAATGAAAATTTTCTTGTCGAACAAATCTATTCTGATTATTTTTTATATAAATGAGACATTCAAATATGTAAACTGATGGCATTGTAAGAATATTTAGCAGTTTGAAGTGCTCCCGACAATCATCTCTGTATTTTATTCCAGCCATAATTCTAATACATTTACGTTGTAAACCAAAAATTTTATCACTGTGAGACGAATGACCCCAGTTCAAAATTGCATAAGTCATGGTGGCATGAAAAGTACCATAATATGCAGATATGAGTACAGGCTTAGATACTACACGATCCAAATTACGCAGTAGGAAAATATTCTTAGATAAACGTGCGGATAAATCATTGACATGTTTTTCCCAACTCTATTTAGTGT
>NW_019426038.1:211884-213359 GCF_000390285.2 Anoplophora glabripennis
TATATATATATATATATTTATTCTCATACTTAGTATAATAAATTCTTAATTCAAAAATATATTCAATTAACTCACTGCAATATTTTTTGTGCACACACAAATACAAATTCACTTAGGGAATAAAAGAAAATATATGTACACACGATTTAATATTGAAAACAAGTACTGAGGGTAGAATTTTTTATTTCTAATAGTAGACAATTTAGAAGAACACTAAATTTTCAAAACTGATTAAAAAGTAACAAAGTAGCACTTTTTAGATATCTGTCAGTTACAGAACATTCTAATAGGAATTGGAATGAATGGCAACCCTAAACTTTTTTTTATATATATAATTAAAATTGCCTTACGTTTATATGAACTTTTCTGCAATTCAATCATTTCTCCGAGTCAGTTTTGGGCAAAAAATATCATTTTAATACAGAAAATTTGTTACGCACTTAAGTGCTTAATATTCTTAGGAAATGTCTAATAAGAAAATTGTACTTTGTTGTATACCTACCTGAAAACTGGTGCCAAAAATACACATATATCACGAATATGTACATTTATATGAAGCAAATGTAATATGTAGTGTATGCTCCCTGATGTTAACATTAAACCAGGGTACACAGTACCCCCCACAATTCTTCCCAACGGATACCATGCTCTTTCATCAAACCAGTTCAAAAAATTGTAAAAACCATGTTTTACCATATAAGCCGTAGCTCTATAATTAAACCTAAAAATATTATAATGCTATAATACAGAATATCTATTTGGGCACATCACATACCAAGGATCGAATTCATGAATTATACTCTCAAATCTAATAACTGCAAATAATCGTGATGAAAAACCGGCGATCCATGCTAACAGTAATACTACAAAAATAATTAAACTACTGATTCCAGTTTTACTATTTATTTTTGAAACTGTGGATTTTTTCGACCCGGCTTGAACCATTTTTGACAATTAAAAACATGACACGCACACACACTCAAGAGGTTACTTGATTTTCCAGTCGGCCATTAGCTATTGGTCGAACAGTAGTTTCCAACTCAGCTTTTGCAGAGAGTGAATTTATCAACATTTAAATGATCAAAATGAACCTTTGACTATGAATATGAAGGTACAACACGCCGCGCCATTATTCTATGGCTAGAAATTGGCCTCAATGATTTGGGATCGAGGGGGATTATCCCTCTTTATCCTGCCTCATCTCGTGTAGGCCTGGACAGCCTTCGTAGGTGGGCCCCATCCGTCGTCTACCCCGACCGCAAATGCGGCCGGTGTAGGCGCTTTGTGGGACCTCCTTTTGTCCTGGCTGGGCCCCGCCGGCTAGGGCCCTTTCTTCTGGCGCTCTTCTTGCTTCGCCGGCTCGTCTGTGTAAACCCCGGGGGTAGTGTCATGTTTATGTGTGGTATGGTTGGGTAGGGTAGTGCGGCTATGCAGCCTGGGATGCGCTTTGCTAAGGTGGCCCTTAGGCTAGCGCG
>NW_019426038.1:216862-218138 GCF_000390285.2 Anoplophora glabripennis
AGACGGAATATCTAGGATCTACGGATTGGGATGTGATTGTCAGGTCGTCGGCGTATAAGTATATGTTGGTGTTGGGGGGATGTGGGATGTCGGAGTTGTAAATGGTGTATAGGTGTGGGGACAGGACGGTGCCCTGGGGGACACCGGCCTCCATGGGACGGGTGGTGGAAAGGGAATCTTGGATTTGGATGCGGAATTTTCGGTGGTGTAGGTAGGATTTTATGAGTTTGGTAAAGGATATGGGATATTGGTTGGTGAGCATTTTCATCAGTAGGCCTTCATGCCAAACCGTATCGAAGGGAAGGTACAACAATTGTATACAGGGTGTCCTAGAATAACGTGTACAACGGAAGACCACAGATTCGTGGACTCCAAATAGGCAGATGTAGGCTAATTCACCTATCCAAAATCGCTTCGTTTGGCCGATAGATGGCCTCAAAGTTCGTGAAAATTTTTTGAACTTTGTAAATAACTTGAATACGTATTTTTCGATTTCGATTATTTTTGGGGTGTGGACTTTTGCTTTCAATCTACACATTTTGATGTTATAAAGTGTTTGTTTTTTTAAACTTACAACTCCTTCAAAATTGATGTATGGTGATAATACCCGTTCATAATTTTTTGCTCTTTCGATCAATAATGACAACTATTTTTAATTTGATAGGTGATACAATTTGGAAGTTTTTGGGCTTCCTGTAGAATTTTAATTAAATGAGCGGTTTGGGTACAAAAAAATATTTTTCACATGTCTACATTATCTTACTACCACATATTAAAATACTGACAGTACTAATAGGCACTGATTTTGTAGGTTGACTATAATTTCAGTTTGATCTATAAGTCATTACTATTTCAAGAATTCAGTAAATTGGTTTAACTCTTAATCTTAATCAGTATTGTTGAAATAATTTGAATTCCTACGAGTCCAACGAACCAAAGAACCTTAGTATTTGCACACCATAAATAAGTGGTTTTTTCGAAGTTTACACGTTGTTGGACATCTAATGCCTAATGGGTATTCTATATATTTCCATTATATTTAAAAAATAATAATCTTTAATTCATTTTTTTTATTTATATTTAAAAATGTATAAAAATAACAGAAATAAAGTCACTAGCTACATCAATTTTTCCGGAAAATGTATATTGACATTATTCACCATGTATTTTGTTCCACAGAACCAATAGAGAAAATTCAACTGATCCAATTATTCAATAATAACAATAATAATAATAATAATAATAATAATAATAATAATAATAATAATAATAATAA
>NW_019426038.1:223241-244154 GCF_000390285.2 Anoplophora glabripennis
TTGCCTGAGGAGGGGATTGTCATGTCTAGCGGCTACGTCAAATCGTTTCTCCGCGTTTTGTCTTATTGTCTGTGTAGCGTTTGTGTATTGTAAGTCTCGTAATATGTCAGTGTTTCTTACGTACCAGGGCGCGTCGGTGGCCGTGCGGAGGGCTATGTTTTCCACAGCCTGTAATGACTTTAAGTGGCTTTTTGCCGCGTGACCCCACGCCGTGGAGGCGTAGGTTAGCTGCGGTTGAAGTACCACCTTGATAAGCGTTCGCTTATTCCTTAAACTGAGGGTGTTTCCACCTTTGAGTAAGGGATAGAGCCTAGCCCTGGTGGTCTTCGCTCGCGCCACCGTCTCCACGATGTGCGGTTTCCACGTGAGACGCTGGTCCATCGTCACGCCCAGGTATCGTGTTTGTCGATTCCAGGAGATAGGTTCCTGGGATAGTGTCAGTCTGTCGAGGTTTTGTGGGATTTTTCGTTTGGTAAAAAGGATAGCCGAACTTTTGTTGGGATTAATTTTGACTTTCCACCTGTTGCACCAGGTTTCAAGTTGGTCTAAGGAGTTTTGGAGGAGGGAGACGGAATATCTAGGATCTACGGATTGGGATGTGATTGTCAGGTCGTCGGCGTATAAGTATATGTTGGTGTTGGGTGGATGTGGGATGTCGGAGTTGTAAATGGTGTATAGGTGTGGGGACAGGACGGTGCCCTGGGGGACACCGGTCGATCTCCGACTCTGAAGCACTCTGAAGTATATTTGTAAATTTCATTTTTGTGAAACTGAAATAATTCACACGGTGTACCGTAAATAAAATAGAAATTGTGGAAATTCGTAGAAATAAGACTTATTTTAACATTTTATTTAACAAATACCTTTTACAATATTCAGTTATCTAGAAAATTACTTAACGCGTCTACCAGCTACAAATACATTCGTAACATTTCTGTCATCACCAAGATAGATGAATTTCTGTAAAATTTCCGAGGGACTGCACTCTAGTAAGTAATCAGATGAAGAATTTTCTACATCCATGTCTATTATTAAGGCATCAAAGTCTTTACCTACTTCGAAATTACCAATTTTATTTTCAAGTGCTAATGCTGAAAATAATAAAATTTAAATAAACTTTTAATTGCCATTTACAACTAACATTGCATATATTTTATGTAAAAATTAAAAAAATTGTTAGCAATATAAAAGTTATCCCTGAAATAAAGGATTGTTACTATACCTTCTGCTCCTCCTAACGTAGCCAAGTAAAAGACATCTTCAAAATTGAGAGGTGTATAATTTTCCTTTTGGAAAAAAATATGGATTGATACATCCAATGCTGCTTTCATAGCTTGTATGATGGATGCAGAAGGACCTCCAGATACATCTAAAATTAATATCAAGACATTTACCTTTATTTGATTTGTATCTATTCATAAAATATATTCATTTTTTGTATCAGCAAGTGGGAAAATATTTAATATCTACTGTAAAACAGACTGCACAAGTATTGCTATTTGAAAAAATAAATTAAATTATGAAACTAAATAAGTATGTTTTCTTAAATATTTTATTATGCAATAAAAATCATATACTTTAAGGTTTTTTAAAAGATATAAAGACTTTAACATACAAATATAGTTCCAGTATTCCTTTCTCTTTTTAGTACATTCTATTTCAGGATCGTTTTTTTAATAATTATATGATTAATTAATGGTAGCGAGTCGAAACTATATTTCTATATTTGAATGAGACACGTTAAAACAGTGGCGGTTGGTGAAAACTAAAGAACACATTTTTTGATAATGAAGTGTGAAATCCATACCATTTATTTAGGGGATGATTTCTAGACTCACATAGAGATATTTCGTGATGAAAAACTGTGAATAAAATAGAAAATGTAAATAATGGGTTGCCGACCCTAAGATTGCACATAATTTGTTACGTTTTTTATTTTGTTTGATATAGTTATACTTAAGTTTTAATTATACTAACATTGTGTTGATTAAACTTCATAATATCCTGTAACTTTAAAAAAAATTAACATTTTGTGAAAATAAAAAATACCTGCTTTCTTTATATATCGATTGTGGAAAAAAAAATAGAAATATATATATATATATATAGTGTGTCCTCCGATTGAGTACACGTGAGGTGTAAATGAAAAAATTTTTTTGAGTTGAAATTTGAGCTCGGCATCATCTCTGCTTGGTCTTAAACTAAAACGTAAAAAAAAAATAGTTCAATTATTTAGTATACAGGGTGTTTTTACAATGAATTTTCAAAAATTGTCAAGAGTAAAGTACCTTTGTTTTTAAAAATATCAAAAATATTTTCTTATGAATGTTGTTGAAAACTAAAAGTTATGACAGATTATCAATTTTCAATTTGATCAGCCAACTTTTTTTTACTTTTTATAACCACAAAGTACAAATTCCTAATTATTTATTAGAGAAGAAAACATTACTAATATAATAAACATAAATAAACAAATAATATAAAAGTTATTCCAATGTGCTGCCACCAACTATTACACATCGCTTAGCGTGCTTGGTAAATTCTGTGTAGGCATTTTGGATTTCTTGAATTGGGATGGCATTAATTGTATCTCTTATTTTTTCATAGACTTTCTGCTTGAGACAGCTCCATAAATAAAAGTCCTTTACAGTTAAATCAGGGCTTCTAGGAGGCCAAGAAATTGGGCCCATTTTGCTCAATCCACCACCCAGGAAATTGACCATCTAGCCATTCTCGAACGATTCACGTTTAATGCACGGGTTTCCGTCTTGTTGGAAGCAAGCCTGTCTATCGTTCATAGGCATATTATTCAACCAATCAAAGAGAAAACTGTTTAATATTTCCAAGTAGCTATACTGGTTCATATTTTGCTCAAAAAAATAAGGGCCTATAATACCATCGTAAGAGATACCACACCAATATGACATATGGGATTGACATAAACAAATAACAGCTTACCATTACTTTCAATCCAAGGAGATTAAAAAAAAAAACAAGAAAAAATCAAAGTTGGCCGATCAAATTGAAAATTGACAATCTGTCATAACTTTTAATTCCCAACAACTTATCTAAGTAAATATTTTTGATATTTTTACTTTACTCTTGACAATTTTTGAAAATTCATCGTACATTAATAATAATAATAATAATAAACCGCCTACTCACACTTCTTCGCGCGACAGGTATTGACGTATTTTTTGCAAATCGAAAAATGTATTCAATGAAAAATAACAAACAAAACATTTGAGAAAGTATAAAGTTTCCTGAAAAGCATAGAAATATCCAAAATGCCATATTAAACAACTCATATATTTATAAGAAACTCGTTGAAATGGAAGCTTCCAAGTTTTAAATTCCCATTTTGGTTACGTGGTTAAAAAAACAAATTTAAAAATAATTGTCCGATTTAGGGAGATAACTATTAAGTTTTATTAATTAAACCTCGAGTGAGACAGTATCAATAAATTTTAGATTAATACTTTTGTAATCGGTAAATTACATGATTATTAATTTTAACCTGTTATATCCAATTTTGACCAGTGTCTTAGTCAAAACTTGGATAAGTGATATTTTCCAATCTAGACTATAACTAGTCAATTAAATATTTTTGTTTCTTAGTATGGTCAAAACATTCCACGTCAGAGCCTATACCACAAGTGCAGCAGGGGTTCTCACTCTTCGGACACCAGCTCCGCATACAGCGGCTCCGACACCATGGCCTCCACCCACTCGGAACTCGACGGCGACGAGCTCGACCTCACTGGGCTTGTCGAGAGCATAGTTGACAGCGACGAGGAGGACGACCTGGTAGAGAGCATGGATGTAAGTCGTATCACTGCAACTTTTTAACCGTTGCATCGGCTGATTTCAAAATTTGCAGAGTTTGACGGTGAGGGATCGTGTCAGGGACTGCCTTGAGAAGGAACCCACGGAGCGTACGGAAGATGACATTGAGGCACTGTTGGAGTTCACTCAGCATTTAAAGGCTTTTACCAACATGACTCTAGCCGTAAGAAGAGCTCTATGTTCTGTGATGGTCTTTGCCGTGGTAGAAAAGGCCGGCACCATAGTTATGAATGATGGAGAAGAATTAGACTCCTGGTCGGTCCTGGTCAATGGCTGTGTAGAAGTGGTCATACCCGGCGAAGAAAATCAGACCCTCACGATGGGAGACGCCTTTGGCATACTCCCGACAATGGACAAACTTTACCACAAAGGTATTATGATAACCAAATGTGATGACTGCCAGTTCGTGTGCATAACACAATCGGATTATTACAGGTGCGTTAATAAAATCAGAAACTAAATTCGTAATTTACAAACATCCGTTTTTTCCTCAGGATATTACACCAAGGTGAAGAAAATACTCGGAGGCACGAGGTTGAAGGCAAACTGGTGATGGTGACAGAACTCAGGGGTTCCATGGAGCCTAGCAGCAACCGGAGGGGTCACGTGGTGATCCGCGCAACTCCCGAACGACTCATGCTTCAGCTTATTGAAGAAAACTCCCTCACAGACCCCACATACGTGGAAGACTTTTTATTGACGCATCGCGTGTTCATTCACAGTCCACTGCATGTGGCCAACCAGCTTCTAGATTGGTTTAAAGACCCCGAAGTTCGTGATAGAGTGACGAGGGTGGTCCTCCTGTGGGTTAACAACCACTTCACGGACTTCGAAACGGACCCAGACATGATAGAGTTCCTGGAGACATTCGAACAGGGTCTTGAGAAGGAGAACATGGGCGGTCAGTTAAGACTCTTGAACATAGCCTGTGCCGCCAAAGCTCGGATACGAAACGTAGTGTTAGCTAGACCGAACCGAGAGGAGCCTCTGAATTTCCAAATTCTTGGCGGTTTCGAGAGAAACTTTGGTATATTCATCTCTAAAGTGGACAAAAAGTCCAAAGCGGAAGACGTGGGATTGAAGAGGGGCGATCAGATCCTGGAAGTGAACGGACAAAGCTTCGAGCACGTGTCCCACGCTCGAGCTTTGGAGATCCTGCGGGGCACCACCCATCTCAGCATAACGGTTAAATCTAACCTATTGCACTNTAGTATTTACAGGCGATAAATTATGTTCATGTAATATTTTTTTAGCTACATTTGCAAAGTGTTCGTTGAATTTATCAGGATGTATTGTAACATTTACCGTGTGTTTCGTTGTATTTCTTTGTTTATTTATCAGGTCCCACATACATTTTTTTGGGTTACTGTGTCTTTTTATCAATCTGTCATTGGCTTCTCTCTTTGCATTTTTTATTGCAAGTCTGTATTTCATTCGGAATGCATTTCTTTGTATTTTGTTATCAGAACAACAACTATGCTTATTTATTACATTAATTAATTGGACAAATTTTTTCCAACTTCTTAGTTTAAGGCCAAGCAGAGATGATACCCAGAAGCTCAAATTTCAACTCGAAAAATTTTTGTCAGTTATACCCCACGTGTACTCAATCCGTGAACACAGTGTATATGCAGCTTTTTGCAAGATACTAGTCAGCAACCCCTATTTTAATTTTTTATTTTTTCTTCAAATTAAAATAGGTATGGGGTATGGCTGACCCTGAGATTTTGTTAAGGGTTGCACCTATAATTACAAAGTATTTTTTCCATGATCAACTGATAAATATAAACAGGTATTTTCTTATTTTTCATAAAATGTTAATTTTTGTATAAAACACCTCACTATATCTATCAGTTGATTATGACAAATATTTTTGAGACCTCATAATCAGCCACTCCTAATTTCAATGATTATTTCACCAATTTCTTCTATAAAAAATTTTTTGTCACGACGTTCTCTATGTGGGCCTCTAATCATCCCCTAAAACATGGCATATGGATCCTATTCTTCATTATCGAAGTATGTCCACTATAATTTTCTTGGTATGATATGATTTAATAAGATATATAATGTACTCTAAATGAGCAAAATTTGCTTACCTGTTCCAAGACCTACTTTGACACCAGCTGCTTGCAGTCTTCGTACATCACATAGCCCCGATTTTAGGCACGTGTTAGATTCTGGGCAGTGCGCGATGGAGGTACCTCTATTTGCTAGTAATTTGAGTTCATCGTCAGATAGATACACTCCATGGGCAAGAATGGTCTAAGGAAAAAATCTAATACAGCTTCTTCAAGTAATAATATTGTAGGAAAGAGTTACTGTGCCAATTAATGCCTTCACCAACATTGAATGCATGCAATATCTAGTAAACAGCTAAATCATTCTTTAGTAGAACCATCAGACATACACTGGTTTCAGAGTGTCTACTGCTCCTTGAATCCCTTGAAAACTTTGAAAACTCCTTGAATGGATTTAATCTACTTGAAATACTTGAAATCTCCTCGAATCGACCTAATGATCCTTGAAAAATTGTTTCACAATCATTTTATTTAATTACAATTTTTAATGAATTTAATTTTTGTTCTCCTTATGTTATGTTGAATCCGAAAATAATTGCTAAAATTCAGATTCAACTGGCTTTAGAAGTTTTAGTCGAGTATAACCACTTTGGTGAACTTATTGCTGAAGAAATTGAAAAGGATTACCTTTATAGAAAATGACGCTGTAAAAAAAGAATTATTAAAGTTTGATGAGAAAAAACCAGCTAGATGAATTTTTTATGAAACTGTGCTGAGCAAAAAATATCTGCGCATTTTGTCGAATTTGTAAAATGAATATTAAGTATTTTTTCATGGAAATGCTGCTGTAGAACGCAGTTTTTCTTTCAACAAAGAATTCCTAGTTGAGAATCTACAAGAACAAAGTCTTATATCTCAAAGATCTGTACATGATTTTATTATTGTTAATAATAACGGTGATGTAAAAAATATTAAAATAACTAAACCAATGATTGCTGCTTTTAAATCCTCTTCTGCAAATCGAAAACAAGCTTTACAAGACAAAAGAGAAAATGAAAGTGAAGAAAAAAAAAAAAAAGAAAATTGGTTGAAGAAGCAGCAGATTTAAAATTGAGAAAAAAAGAATTAGAAATGATAATAAGTGAAAATCAGAAAAATGTAGTACAATATGACCAAAAAATTAAAGAGTTAGATAAACAATTAAAAAAATGATTCATATTTTAGAAATTACTTAAATATTTTAATTTTGTTTAATTTTTATAGTTCTCAAAACCAATTTAATATAATTTTGTAACGATTATTGTAATAAAATTTTTATTTCAGATATTGTATTGTTATTTTTGTTTAATAAATATAATTAAATTCCTTCAATATAATATAATTTCAATGTATGTTGTAAGTGTAAAAATTATGATGATCAATTTTACTTAAATATCCCATATCATCACGTTTAAATTGTCAATTTTTCAGTCATATATTTTATCTTTAGAATTATAAAGTTTTACAATCTTATTCTATCTTAATGCGATACTTAATAATCGCTCGTATGCGTTCGAGTTTAAATTTTTAAAGAGAATCAGAGAGATGGTCAGATAGATGTTTAATTTTTTTATCTGTCGTGAACGCGGAGCGCACCTTCATCTTCAAGTTAATAACTATATTTTGAGTAAAGAAAATGAAAAATTTCGAGTAAATTAACGTCGATTAGCTTTTACAAAGAGAAAAGTGTTTACCCTAGAAAAATGTACCTCCTTGAAAATGAATTAAAATCAACCCTTGAACACCTTGAAAACTCCTTGAATCCGAAAATAAAAATTTAGTAGACACTCTGTGTTTCTGAACTTATTAGTCCTCATTACTATACCTTAGGCGAGAAAACTGCCAGTTTGACTATATCGAAGGCCTAAACATTAACTAGCAGTGACTATTTAAGTTGATATACAGGGTGCGGCAAAATGATAGGTACTATTTGGGATGTCAATAAAAACCAAACCACATAAAGCAAACATTTTTTATTTTATTTTTTAAATCTACATTTCATACCATTTAGGAACGTTATTTTTTAAAAATGATATCTTTTAAATGACGGCCATTATTGTCGATGCACTCTTGTAGGTTCTCACGGAAGCGCGTCATTACCCGATGGATCATTTCTCGGGGAATTGCGGCAATTTCTTGTCTTATGGCTCCCTTTAATTCTTCCTATGTCTGCGGACGATGTGTAAAAACTCTCAATTTGAAGTAACTCCAAAGAAAAAAGTCACAAGGCGACAAATCAGGCGAACGCGGCGGCCAGCCGAGATCACCCCGTAAAGACACCACTTTGTTTGGGAACATTTCTTGAAGAAGATTAAGTGAATGACGCGTGGTGTGCGATGTAGCACCATCCTGCTGGAACCAAAGATGTTCTCGGTGATTTTCATTCAACTCGTTAACTTTTGGACGCAGGAAATTGTTAAGCATATCAAAATATCGATCTCCGTTGACTTGACTTATTCCTTATTCTTCGAAAAAGTAAGGGCCCCACACGCCAAACTCAGATATTGCACACCAGACGGTAACCTTTGGACTGTGAAGTGGTCGCTCATGAAGTTCCTGTGGATTATTTGTCGACCAATAACGGAAATTTTGCTTATTTACGCTACCCGATAGGTGAAAGTGAGCTTCATCGCTAGACATGAATACAGCGCCTCGGGGAATGTTTTGAAGAATATCCCGGCATGAATTTGTACGGGTTTCAAAATCTCTTTCACTTAATTCCTGCACTACCATCATTTTGTACGGATGCATTTGGAGTGAGTTGTGTAAAATTCTTCGAACACTTCTATCGGAAATTCCCAAAGCAGCTGCATGCTTACGAGCTGAACGCCTTGGAGACTGTTGTACGGAATCTCTTACTGCATTCACATTTTCCGGTGTTCTTACTGTCCTTGGTCGGCCAGTAGATTTTCGTTTAAGCGCAGAACCTGTTTCCCTGAAGTGTAAAACCCACCGACAAATTGTTCTTCCATCCGGAACCGTGCCATGCCGACCAACATCAAACTGATTACAGAAGGCACGCTGCGTCGCTATTACAGATTCCCTATTTCTAATAAACTCCTCAACAACGAAAGCACGATGCACTCCGCTCCAAGTCGATAACTGAAAATTGCATACTTTTGTCTATCCAACGCGATCACGTGCACACGACTGCACAGTGTTACCGGTTTTACAAACCGAGCAACCACTATTTGAAATCCTGCCTACCTTTTTGCCGCACCCTGTATTTTGTAAACTTATTTATATTATATCTCATGCATACAGTTTTTTATATTTTTTAAAAGGATTATTTACTCATAGCATTCGACACATTAGAATAAAATAATGTTCATATTCAAAGTGATTTACCTTTGTTGTTAATAGATCAGCTTTATCGTAAGTTTCTGCATATGACATGTTATATTTCTCTTTTACCATCTTTATCTCATCAACATTTTCAGAAATATGTGTCTAAAATATAGTACAATAAAAATATGTTTATTATCATATCAAATTGTAAGTATGGTATGTAAAATATCTAAAAAACCTGCCTGAATGGGCACCTCCTGTTCTTTAGCGATACTTCCTAGTTCTTTCATTAAATTCATATCTACACTCAGAGCAAATCTTGGAGTTATAATGGGTTGAACCAAGTCATTCTGGAAAATGTTATGTTTAAATATTGTAAAAAAAATTATTGTTAATATTATGAAAATTAGTTAAGAAAACATACAGGGTGTTTTAGGATTAAGCCGACAAATTTTGAACATGTGTTCTTCTGGTCAAAATAAGTACAAAAAAGGTATACAAACATAGGGCCCCAAAAGCTTGTACTACTTTATTTGCCGAAATAACTGAATTGCCTACCCATATCTCCATCACTGATAGCTAATAATACTTATTACTGAGACATATTGTGTCAAACTATTTAATAAAAAATCACACCAAACTTTACTTAAATATTTCTACTCTCAAGATATTAAAAAATATTATTTTTTTAACACTATCTCGAAAACAAAGCGTTTCCGTACCTATGTTTATATACTTTTTTTTACTTATTTTGACCAGAGGAACACATCAAAATTTGTCGACTTAATACTGAAACACCCTGTATAATATAATATACATGTAACATAAAATATAACATAAAATAACTTTTCCAAATTAATTACAAATTTTTACATTTGTAAACGTGATTACAATATTACCTACAATAATCCCAATATCGCATGTTTCCACAAAGTTGCCCAGGTAATAAATAAAGTAATTCCCCTAAAGTAAAATTAAACACAAGCGCGCATTTTTACAAAAGAAGTTACTATTTTTCTATTTATGAATCTAATGACAAATTTTTACTAATGATAGTAGTTATTATAATATGGGATTAACAGATTCTTGTCATTAATAGATTTTCTAAACTGAAAATATTACTTAACAATATCGCCTCTTTCTGCACTAACCATTATAATCGTTAAATTTCACAGAGTTTTCAGATTTGTAACCTTAAAGCCAATAGAGTTAGTATCATTTTGCAATTCTAAGAAATAATTTTAAAATGTTTTTGAAAAAGGTTTCTTACCTTTTTGGATGTAACATCCTTAATAAAATTCTTTGTATTTATGATAGATTCAGAAGGGGTTTCGATGTAATCCTCAGGTGCTAATGTGGTCATATTAATTTTCCCAACAAGTGCTCTTTGACCATGTGTAATGACAGAGTCGACTAGTAAAAGACTACTGTTTGAATATAATGATGCAAAATAACAAGCTGTTGTTGTGCCATGATCTAGCGTTTTTCTCTGCAATATTTCATTATAATTATTATGTGGTACAAAATTTAATTAGTATTTAAAATTTATTTTACCACGACAGCGTCAAATACTTTTTTAGAAAAGTCCTGATCTTTATATTTTTTCTCCAGTTTGTAAGTGTAAGTATCCAACCATTCAAGTAACAGTTTATCATAACCCAAACCGCTATTTGGGTATTGAGGTGCATGAATGTGGGTATCAATTAAACCTGGTATGAGTATTTGGGACTTCTTCAGTCTTATTTCCTCTATATTGTTGTGTTTTGTAATATTTAGTCTGGCTTTTGCTTCTTCAAAGGCAGATTCTTCATTTACTTCCATAATCTATAACATAAAGGCAGACAAAATGTAAATGTCACATCACGTTATCAGCATCACATGACTTGCGAAGTAGGTATATTTTTGTATTCCAATTTTTTTAAACTTCAAATCAGTTTCAATTGTGATCAATGTGTAGAAAATGTATGTAAATATATTATTTCTAATCTAAAAGAAAAAGTGTTTTTCTAACACACCAACAGAATGATTATGATTTTAATATTTCTGTAATAAATTAATTCCAATGTTGAAAATATTAATCTATTCCTCTCTCTGAGAGTGATAGAGAAAAATATGTATTTTATCGAAACAATTTCTAAACAAATAAACAGTATCTAAACAAGAATACTGCTCTGTATAAATTTACAGCAGTATTGCTGGTTGCCTGTGATTTCTGATAATAAAAACAAACAAGTTAAATCTATCTTTAGAGTCAAATTATAAAATTAATATTACCTTATTTTCTAAAACCATCACAAATCCATTTTCAATAATATGTATTTTGAATTGTTCTGAACAATGTACGATGTTTCCAAAAAAAATAACTAGTCTTTCACTACTCATTTCTGACGAGAATTTCTACACAAGCATCGGCACTGATACACACGTTTGGATAATTCCAAGTGCATAGTAGATACGTTTACTTGTTTTTACAACAAAATCCTTGATAACAATTTAATCTATGAACTATTAAGTAATACATAAAATATGTATACATATATAGGTACGTAAAAAATATATATTGTAGAAAACATTTTGTAAATGCCTCAAATTATATCTACATTCTGTATCATTAAATATAGGAAATATATTCTACAATCTACACGGTGTAAGGTAAGTAAACTCAGATTACAAAACTACAAAAAAAAATATATTTGGACAGATAAATTTAATTAGTACAAATTTGTATAGGTTTAGTTGCGCAAATAAAACAGTGTTTTCTCATTTAGTCAATAATCAATGTGAATATAAATTTCTGTATTATTTTTCATTCATTCCATTTCAGACTTGAATTGCAGTAATACCTAAAATATCTACTTTACTTATTACAGATAAATATGACTGAATACAATTGTTTATTCGATCATAGTCTTATCTATGATCATAGTAGAAGCAAATGAAAAAGACATGTTCTACTTAGTCCCTTCTAATCCATGCAAGTCAGGACCGTACTTAGAATTGATAGATGTACAAGGTGCTATAAACGCTATGGTTATTCAAAGAAGTGGACTGTATGAATACGATAAAACTATAGAATAACGATATTTAGAGATGGCTTAATTAACGCTATTGTAGTTTATCTTCTTGTTAAAGGGTTCTTCTGGATGTCTTGAATTTGTCAGCAGTTTCTCTAAATGCACATGGATCGCAGTAAAACTGCAGGGATACGCACTCTCTCGTGTCTATATACATACATAAGGTATATTTTTTTTGATTAAGCACATTAATAACCTGCTTATTATCGTTTTGTACCATGACGTCATGAAAATTGTGGCAACAAAAAAACGAGCACTTTCCAACAAAAATTCGCGCAGACGTTATAATTGATTATATTTGAAATATATTAAAAATAAACTATTTCTACCATGTTATTGCGACAATGGATTGATAATTTTTTTTATATAAATTAAAAATAAGTGTAAATAATATGTATATACATTACTGTTGCAGTGAGGCCGCAATAACAAAATTAAAAATAATATAAAAATTACCAGAACTAAAAAACATTTTCGAATGCAACAAATTTTGATTATTATTGCCTTTATAGGCAAAAGTAGTGAGGAATAATTGCATAATTGCATTATATGTAAAAATTATCTCTAGGAGTAGGTATTATCTACAGTTTCCATATACTTTTAAATCAAAAATACCCAGATTTGTTTTTTTTGTATCAGTGAAAGCTGTTATCCATCATTTTGATATTAATCACAAGAAACACTTCTAAAATATGTGAATCTAATGATGGAATTAATATTCAATTTATAGAAATTTCTAAGAAAATTTTGTCTACTATGAAGCAGTTAAAAACGGTGAAATAATACAAAATTATACCATGGTAAAAAGACCACTTGCATTCTCACTGAGTCAAAATAGACAGTTGTCTGATCTATAACTGAGGCATAATTAATATATCATTATGGCATTTATTCTAAGTTTCTAAATCCTACCAGAAAATATATAATTCAATCATTACAAAGTTTACATGTGCAGTTGAAACCAGATAATGTTCTACTCTCTTTGGTGATAATGTTTTATAATAGGATCATAGGTGTTTGCTACCTTTTCAGATTTTATTTATTATATGAAACCATTATTTAGCTGCGACATGCTAAACCATGTCTTACTTAATTGCACTTTCTATTAATCGGATGTTCAACTAAAATCTCATACCACTGTCCTTTTATTAAGTTTTCTGTAATAATAACATCCTTAGTCTAATACGTCACAAGTGGTGTATGCTTGGAACACCACCCCCAGGGTTTACACAGACGAGCCGGCGAAGCAAGAAGAGTGCCAGAAGGAAGAGTCCTAGCTGACGGGGCCCAGCCAGGACAAAAGGAGGTCCCACAAAGTGCCTACACCGGCCGCATTTGCGGTCAGGGTAGACGACGGATGGGGCGTTGAAAGCTGTCCAGGCCTACACGAGATGAGGCAGGATAAAGAGGGATAATCCCCCTCGATTCCAAATCATTGAGGCCATTTTCTAGCCATGGAATAATGGCGCGGTTGAAACAAATATTTTTAAAATCGAAAAAATTATATAAGGAGTTTTTAGCATAATTGCTTATACAGGGTGTAACATAAAGGTTGGGAATAAATTAAACAGTGGATTTTTTATTTTAAAAAATAAATATTTGTCATATAAAATTCTGCTCTACGGGTTTTCTTTTCCAAGTTACAGTGTGCTAAAAAATTTCAAGAAATTTAGTTTTTTAATATCATTTTCAATGCAAAAATCTTTTTTCAATGCCTATTTGACCATGTTCGGTGGTTGAGTCAAAGCGTACTTCATAATGCTTTTGTTATTTTTATATTCCTCTGTTAGCAGTGGGAAAAAATGGTATTTACAAAAGTTTTATATACGGAAAAATTACAAGAGCTAGAGGGTAATTTTGTTCAAAATAAAAAGTAGATCATAAAAAAATATTAAAAAAATGTTTTTACCAGTGGCGTACCACAATTTTCTTCGAAAAACCTTATGCACGGTGGTCTTGAAGGCGAAAAAAGTTTGTCCCCGATAACGCAAAAATCTGGTCAGAGGGTTCGTTTCCTGGACTCTTAACAATGAAAAATCCGTGAAGAGTGAAATCCCAGCTGATCGCCTACTCGAGTTTTCCACCATCGAAAATTTTCAAAATGAAGGGAGTAGAAAGGCCCATAAGATGTGTATGTGCGTATGTGTTTGTGTGTGTATTTGTCCGTGTCTGCGTGTGGGTGTTTGAAATATGGAAATACATTTAGAGCACAACATAAACCATCACAAGAATATGGAAAAATAGAATTTCAATGATACAAAAAACAGCCAAAATTTTGTGTGTGTGTGTCTGTGTGTGTGTGTGTGTCTCTGTGTGTGTGTTTGTGTGTGTGTGTTTGTGTGTTTGTGTGTGTGTTTGTGTGTGTGTGTGTGCGTGCGTGCGTGTGTGTGTGCATGAAAATAGCAATAAACATATACAAACCAATGTATATAAACTTGAAGCATGTGTAAACAAGTCAGTAGTCTTGCAATCGGTGTTCCAGGAACACGCACCTACAATGTCCTGATTTATTACTTCATAAGTGTGAATACCTTTCAGTACCTTCGAGAAGTACTTTTGAGAATAATCTAGTGATAAATAATGGTTATGATCAAAATCGAGAAAAAGTTTGTGCGCCATGTGGTCGAAAAATAAACGTTCCTATGTATCAATTGAAAAGGTATCGTATAACTCCAAACTCAGAAAATCTGATAAAGAAGTTCCTCCAACCGGAGTTTACTTTGTTAGATCCACGATTTCCATCGAGCATCGAAGATATAGTTTTAGCTAAGACCAACGTCAGATCCTCATCAACGAGTGGACTCGAAAATGGAAGGAACTACAATTGTATAACAATTTCGACCACATGGCACGCAAACTTTTTCTCTATTTTGATCATGACCACATTTATCCGGCATTTTTGCTCACTAGATTATTCTCAAAAGTACTTCTCGAAGGTACTGAAAGGTATTCACACAGTTACGAAGTAATAAATTTCGAAATCAGGACACTCTATGTGCGTGTTCCTGGAACACCGACTGCAACACTACTGACTACACATGCTTCAAGTTTATATATATTAGTTTGTATATGTTTATTGCTATTTTCACACACACACACACACACACACACACACACACACACACACACACACACACACACACACACACACACACACACACACACACACACACACACACACACACACACACACACACACACACACACACACACACACACACACACACACACACACACACACACACACACACACACACACACACACACACACACACACACACACACACACACACACACACACACACACACACACACACACACACACACACACACACACACACACACACACACACACACACACACACACACACACACACACACACACACACACACACACACACACACACACACACACACACACACACACACACACACACACACACACACACACACACACACACACACACACACACACACACACACACACACACACACACACACACACACACACACACACACACACACACACACACACACACACACACACACACACACACACACACACACACACACACACACACACACACACACACACACACACACACACACACACACACACACACACACACACACACACACACACACACACACACACACACACACACACACACACACACACACACACACACACACACACACACACACACACACACACACACACACACACACACACACACACACACACACACACACACACACACACACACACACACACACACACACACACACACACACACACACACACACACACACACACACACACACACACACACACACACACACACACACACACACACACACACACACACACACACACACACACACACACACACACACACACACACACACACACACACACACACACACACACACACANTGCATCATAACATAAAATTTAAAATTTGTGTACGACGTACGTCTTTCCTACTATCCTAATTCAAACCCAGTTTACCTAACCTAGTGTTTGAAAAAACCGTAAAGTACCCAATATCCTTTAAACTTGAGTTAGTTTACTGGGATTAATTTATAGATCGATTAGTTAACGGTGTATTTAATCTAGACTGAAAGTACCGGCCCTTAAAGAAAAGAGGAACAAACTGGCATGAAGCGATGAATCTAGCAAAAAATAAAAAAGAAGACAAAATTTGTTTATAAGTAAAAATGTATATCTTTACACCATATATGGATACTTAAGGTTTTATTGATTGAGGATTTTTATTAATTAAGGGTAATGTATTGATGAAATTGGCTAAAGCAAATTTTTACGTGTCCAATCAGTAGCTACAAATTCCACATTTTGCTAATGCATGAGACTTCGTGTTTCATGCCTTTATATATTTTTTGTAAATGTCACAAGAAATTATTTTTATAACCTGTGAAGATACAAAGCCCGCTATGTATGATACCACATCTTCTACATACGGCGAAAGGTCAAACATGATTTTTACGTGATCATGTTCAAATAAAGAAACGACACTTAATACCTACTTGTGTTTGGATCACAAACTGGATCAGCTATTTTATTTGAAAAATAATACCTAGGTACAATTTATATCTAAAACAGGCACTGCTTCAGTGTGTTGACTAGGTTTGCATTGTATATTTAATAAAATAAGACTTGATATCTAACATATACCTATTAGAAAATCAAATTGAATCTGGTGAATCACGAAACACTTAGGTTAATATGATTGATATGATTTATTTTTATTATTATTTATATATGTGTTAGTTAAGGTAGATAACTCGTTATTATTTTTATGTATATTTGTACATAATGTGTATTTTTATATGAATTTTTGTGAAGATGTATCAATTTTAAATTTCAAAAAATGTTTACTATTTTATATAAATAACACACTTTTGTACTCTCTTTTGGATTCCGTTTTATTGTACCCATTTTGGTTTGAAATTTCGAAATCAGGACACTCTATGTGCGTGTTCCTGGAACACCGACTGCAACACTACTGACTACACATACTTCAAGTTTATATATGTTTATTACTATTTTCACACACACACACACACTCACACACGCACGCACGCACGCACGCACCCGCCCACGCGGGCGTTGACTATTAGACGCCTTCATTATAGCCATCCTTGTCTATCACATGGATTTCTATGGCTTACTTTATCGCTCTCACGTAACTTCTGATAGATCATCGGTACTTTCCTACACTGTATGTACCTCATTGATATTAAAAAAATACATTTATAAATTTTTCATTTACATTTATTATTAATGTCATTATATTTTAATTATTAACAAATTAATATACAACTGTATTAAAATTTATAAGTGGTGGAATGTATCTATATTTCTTTGGTTTAGATTTATCAGTTGTGTTAGTTTCTAATTGACTAGATATCATTGGCTGTATTTTAATTTTGGTAAGAAGATTAACAGGTCTTACTGATCCAAAAAAATCCGTTATGGGCACCTTATCTGGATTCCTCATAAATAAATCTCTTCGCACTCCTACTGTCGATATACACACACTTTTGGGACAAACTTGTAGCTAAAAGTAAACAGGAAACTTATTGATATATTATTTATACAACTGGTAATGATTGTAATACTTACAAATTCTCCCATTGTTTTATTAGTTTGAGGATCGACATTTTCTAAAAAATCTAAGGCATAATAGGTGTATCTATCTATGATATAAACTCCAATAGCAGGATCTACATGATGCTAAAAAGGTAATAATTTAAAATCAAAATTTTTTTATGTACATCAAACATACCGAAAGAGAATCCTCTCCAACTAAACTACTGCCAACAGCTAATATATTTGGTGAATAAAAACGTTCATACATGGAAGCTGCTTGACAGGTATCAATCATAAAAAAAGTTTCATGATACCTAAAATTTATATATAATGTAGAGGATGATTTTATAAAAGTTCTGTTTATTAGTTATATTAAAATAACACAAAATATTTAACGGGTTACGTATTTCTTAAAGAAACCCAAATATGTTTCTTTGAAAAATATTTTTTTAGTGGCTAAATGTGAGAGCAAATAAACAAATAAGGACAACCTCTGCTTTTGCCACATCTGTTCTAAAGCATCAGCCATTTCCTGACTAGTTATTTCTTCAGAGTCTTGGAATTTTAAAAATCCATCACCACCATGGCCAGTTAAATAAACCAGAACATTGCTCCCTTCATCTGTTAAGAGCTGTTTAGATCTCGGGGTACCTGGTGGAAGTCTTCCAGTAAGTAGTCTTACAAAATTTTCCACTGTAACCTTAAATTTTAAATATAATTATAACAAATTAATATTATAAAATATAATAAAAATATGTTGAAGATGTTGAACAGCTGAAGATGTTTTATAAAAATTTATTAAGTAGTTATGAGAATCAGAGAACTAGTTAATCACTATCCAATTTCTAAAATTATTGATTATTAAACTTTGGGTTGCTGTGTTTTTCTATTAGATATATATCAGGGCTTTTGTCACTTTTTTAAAAAAACAATTACTAGTCACTTTTTTAAAAAAGAAATAGTCAAATAGTAACTTTTAGGTCTTTTTTAAAGCTTTAGAAGGTACATAAAGTTAAGGTTAAAACTGTGTTTAAGTACGATGTCTATTTAAATGTAGAATATTATCTTTAAATCGTTTTTATACCGAGTGGGCCATTTTGATGATGTATCTATTGGAATTACAGAAATTATATAGAAAAACGATTAAATGGACAAGAAACTTAATAAAGCCTCTGGGACCGTTACCACTACTTGGGTTTTTAATTTAAAAAAAAAGAAAAAGTTTTTGTCTATTATTTTTTGGTGAGCATCGATTGAAAATTCCTTTTTCTTGAAAATTATGTATTTTATATATGAATATGAAATAAATTAAATTTTTTTTTCGGAAACATGTGTAGGATCTAAATATGACATCTTTTTTATATTAGTCAATGGCATATCATTTATTTCAAAAAAGGATCAATGTAATGACATTTGCATGCAACTGGATATTCCAGTCAACTAAAACTACACCTGATGATAGTTTCATCATGTAAATTTAGAACACAATAATTGCTTTATATAGGTTACTGAAAAACTGCTAAGTTCTTTTTCAATTCAACACCCTGCATTTTGAAATGAATAGATAGATTTTTATTTGAACTAGTGTAATTAATTTTCATCATAGAAAGTGGTGAAATTTGGTTCAATCAATTAGTCACGATAATAAATATACTAATATACTAAATATAATATCATACATATGCAAAATAAAGGTTACTAAAAAGTATTTAATTACCTTATATTGGAAGTCACATTTACGTCACTTATTTCAAATTTTTGGCACTTGATCAGTTTTTTTTTTTAATACTTTGAGTTGAAGCCCTATAGGGAATACAAAACATTTAACTTACTTCATAACCCCTGTAGTCTACCTCGACATCATCTCCATATACATTTATATGCTGATTAGCATTATTAAAAACTGTCGCAGGTCTAGGGTTTCTTGGGTTACATGCCATATCATCAGCAATCATTAAAATAATTTGGCTATCAGGTATACCTAGACGCTTTACACTCCGATATATTGATAGTACATTTGCTACATGTCGATAATTAAACCAAAATCTACTAGTGTCTACTAACACTGCCCAATTATTGGTATGGTCATTCGAAGGAAATTGTATATTCTGAAAATAAAATTAATTTTAACATTGTTATTATGACCGTAAAATGTATTCATTAACTTGTGCTTTGCAAATAATTATAAAACATAATATTAAAATCTGCAATAACAATATTTTTAAAACATCCATTATCATAAAATTATTGAGGATTTAGTTTCATCTATGGAACTAGGTTAGGATTTTTGAATTTTATAGGGTTTTCCACTGGTAAAACTGAGGGGCTTTCGTTTTGACAAAATTAATACCTATTAGATGCTATTAGCAACTAATATCAGTTCAGAGTAACTCTAAGATGCTATTAGCTACTAATAGTTACTATTTTTGCCAAATCGAAAGGCCCTCTGGTGTGCACTAAGTGCAATTTTATGTTCCACTGAACAAATTCAGTTAAAATTTTTCGCGTGTAAGATGTTTCACTGGCTGTACGCGTGCGTTATTTTTGCACCGAGTGTAATGATTTCTCCACGACCTGCTGGAGATCGTCCAACGAGAAGCGACAGCAAGACTAGTGACGTCAATATTGTAATTATTCGTTATTTGAATAAGTAACGAATACTGAGTAATCGATGAGAAAAGTATTCGATACTGATACTTTTTAAGTTTCGATACATGTAATCGCGCCATTATTCCATGGCTAGAAATTGGCCACAATGATTTGTAGTCCGGGAGCCAGCTGCAGAATTCGTTGAGTTATTTTCTAGATAAAAAATTTGAGTTTACATGACAGTTTTTACTCAAACTAAGATCAGGCAGTGATATGAAACTCCTTGAGCGGTAATGGTGGGTACCACCATACCCTCCAACGCGTATGGTTATTAAAAAATTTTTGTAATCTTTAAATGGACCAAACTCAAGTATAAGGCATTTGATGCTGTGTTTCCAAGAACTGCAAGTCATTCCAGACGAGCAGTTCGCCTTCCGACCCA
>NW_019426039.1:0-893 GCF_000390285.2 Anoplophora glabripennis
TATTCTAGATAAACAGTTTAATAAGCCCATTTCTTTCAGTGCATAAAAGTATGGCGGTGTCTATTTTTCTACACTAAACCTTTTACATGGAACTTACCATTAAAATATATTAAGTCCGTACAATATTTTGAGATAGAATTCCAAGAAAAGAATAAGCCAATAATAATCTGTTGTCGGAACTACTGTAACAATTTACGGCGTCAGGAGCGTGCTTTGAAATTTTCCGCGTTATTTTCAAAATATTAAAATATAAACATGATACTCTTCGGACTGGGAATTAAATTCCTTTCATTTATTGTTCACCTCCATTGATTTATTTTAATAAGAAATTACACTGAAAATGCACAGGATGATACATTTATGAAGAAACACTCCTTCGTCAATAACATGCCTCTGATCTGAACCTTCGCATCGATCAATTTATTCAATACGTACCTAGCGGCACCCAGTGAACATTCCCAGTTTTTTTGCTGAGAGACGTTGGACGTGCATTTCATTGTCGTTTGTGCGTGTGTTAGTGAGTTTGACGCTTTTCATCGAGTGTATGACACACGTTTTTTGTGGCAATCATTAGCATTGTGTATTGTAAGCATAAAGCGGCACACGGCCTGACCACAGATTTAATCTGCTACTACAACGCGCTGCTTAATAGCATACTATGCAGGGTGTTAGAAGTCTGACTGCCTTAATTTTAACAAGACAATAGAATACATTAAAATAGACAAAAAAACTTATATGACATGGGTCCTAAACTCAACCGTTCCCGAGAAAAAATTATCAAAATCTCCAACTTGATGTATGTATGTATGTATGTATGTATGTATGTATGTATGTATGTATGTATGTATGTATGTATGTATGTATGTATGTATGTATGTATGTATGTATGTATG
>NW_019426039.1:3674-5611 GCF_000390285.2 Anoplophora glabripennis
GTAATAATAACAGTAATAATTTAACAATATGGGGTCATTGTGCAGATAACAGTTTTAATTGCAATTTTGCTTTAAATAAATTGCAGGACAGAGAATAATCAATAACGTTCTGCTTATTAATACATGAAACTATATTATAACTAAAAGAGCGTTTAAAAATTTGCTTGCGATGATAAGGTATGTTTAATATATGTTTTCTGCGAATGTTTAAATTATGAACGTCGGTCCTGAATTTTATTTTCCTATATAAATATGGAGGGGCTTTAAATTTCAAAATCTTGTAACAGAAACAGGTTAGATGCAAGCATCTTCTATTGTACATATTGAGCCAAGATAATTCCTTTAGTTTGTGTGAAATTCTTTGTGTGCGTCTGATTCCAAATATAAATCTAAGACACGAGTTTTGCAATTTTTGTAAACGTTTAGAATCGACATTATCCAAGCACGGACCATACACATTATCGCAGTAATTACATATGGATAGAATCAGGGAATCACATAACGTTTTTTTTATATCTCTGTTCAGATAGTGTCTGTGCGAATATATCATTTTCAACACAGAATATGCTTTCGCAAGTATACTAGTTACATGCTCTTTAAATCTAAGATTATAATCAATAACAAGACCTAAATTTTTTGCCGAATCTTTAAACTCTATATTGTCATCATTAATTTTTATCATCAGTCTGTCCAATAAGTTAGCTCTAATATTGTTACCACAGAAAAGCAAAGCAGCAGATTTCTTTGGGTTTATTTTTAACAAATGATTTTTAGACGCAGATGCTAAGTTACATAAATCATTATTAATCTTAAAGTTAGCATGGACTACTTCAGAGGGATTAAAAGAATAGTAAAGCTGTGTATCATCCGCATACATATGATATTTACAATAAACCAGCGATTTAATAACATTTAAAGTGTAGACAGAATACAGCAACGGCCCTAATATACTTCCTTGTGGCACACCAGACAGCATGGTAAGAGGTTGTGAAAACTTATTGTCGAGTGCTGCTTCCTATCACAAAGAAATGAGGTTATTAGCGATGATGCGGTATTCGTAAAACCTATATAATGAAAAATTGATTTGAGTATATCGTAATGAAGTGTGTCAAACGCCTTACTATAATCTAACAAGACCAGTACCATAGCTTCACTATTATCTCTTGACTTAAAAATATCATCTGTCAAATCAGAAAGAGCAGTTGAACAGCTATATCCACGCCTAAAACCAGATTGTTTTTCCGGGAGGACATTGTTGGCATTTAGAAATGCAGTAATTTGCATTTCCATAACTTTTTCAATAATCTTGCTCAATGCGGGTAAAATTGAGATCGATCGAAGATGGGTAGGCTCTGTTGGATTGTTAACCTTAGGAAGAGGAATGACGTTTGCACATTTCCAGGATTTAGGAAAGTAAGACTGATCTATACATGTATTTATAATATGACTAATAAAAGGAATAATATACGGGCAACATATAAGTATAAGTGTTATATTTAAATTACCACATCCAAATGCTTTAGATTTCATATTTTTAATTATATGCATTATCAAATTATCAGTTATAGTGTCAAAACTAAACGAATATAAAATTATTTATAAAAATTTATTAGTTCAACGTCCGGCGCAACAGTATCGCATGATGATTCAATGAAATATTTATTTAACTTATCAACATCCCTTAAATTCTAACATCTAACATATTTCAGCACCAATGTCTTTAACATCTTTTTTCTTTGTTGCATTTGTTATAATGCCTCAACAAAGTTTTCTGTCTCCTATTCTAGTTCGGAACATATTTCAGAAACACCCTGCAAAATTTTTTTTCAGGATGTATTTCATAATACTTTTCTAGGAATATTATAATTTAATAATGGGAATATTACTAGGTATGTAAAATATATAATTTCCTATCCATTACAGAATATACAATGTAC
>NW_019426040.1:0-9264 GCF_000390285.2 Anoplophora glabripennis
TTTAAAAACATAGAAAATATTAATTTGGAGATAGTTTCTACCAATCTGTACCGGGTTTTGTTTTCGTTAAAAACTGTACTTAACAAAGTTAATAGCTCATTCAAAATCAGCCATACCATCAGCAACCACAAGAGAAGCATTAACAGAGTCAAGGTCAACAGGGCAAATTATTTACCAATAACTGTGTTTTTTAATAAATTGTTCACTTTAAAAAAATATTCTGTTTATTATTAATACACGTTCATTGTCCTTTGTTTCTTGTACTTTTAAATGAATTTTTAATTAAATTTTAGCATTATTCTATTCATGTAATTGTCTTACCAAATACCAGTCGAGCTTAGATTTTGAGGCGGATATTTTTTCAATGTTTGTTTTCTCCTACTTACTTTCGTAGGTAATTTAACTCCAGCCGTTCAATAGAATCACTCGAGCTACGCTCTTGTGATTTTGTCGTTAAATTGCGATGACAGTAAGTCCTCGAAAACAAACAAAAAATATCCGGCTAAATCTGAGCTCTTATGATATTACCCTCGAATATTTATTAATAATGTTATTCCAATACGAATTCAGTAAAGAAGTTTTCCACAAAGCATGAATGAAACTTTCATAGTACCTACCATTTATTAGAAGACAACAAATTATTTTGGGAGGGTTTCAAGCTGAAAGTGATGGTGCGACACATGTTTATTTTGTTTTTTAAGTGGTAAAGAAAATACCGCTTAGATTAGATTAAAATATCTAATACTGCAATACTGTAATAAATATAAGACTCACCTTATTCTTCGTCAATCACCGGTAGATCATGCCTTATATTTTGATACCTAATACTAGGAATTTGTTGTTTATCTCACGTAATTCCTCTATCATTTAATCCGTTATAATATAATTGTTATTCAGTTGAGTAAATTGAAAATAACCTTAAAGCTACCTACTAGCACTACAATAACAATAAGCGATTTTTTTTTTACAAATAGGATTTCTAGTACAGTGTGGATTGATTACAAGTAGTCCAGATGGTATCTGTTTCAGAGTCCATATTTGGGTGAATCGTATATCCACGGAGATTTTTGGCTTTTTGGCTTTAAAATATCACTAGAAATGAAAATTTTTCTATGCGCATAGAAAAAACGTGGGCTTAAATTTTGGCGGCACAATATGTTAAAAATATCGAAAAAAGTTATATTTAATTATGTATCTTTTCAAGAGTTGATTTTAGGCGAAAATGGACGAGGAAAAAAATCTTTGTAATTAAATTTTACAAAATATGATTAGTTACAAATCGAATGAATCATGATTATTATTGTAAAAATTGAAAAAATCGTCAAAAATGGGGTTAAAAAACATTACTTTTTAGGGAATATTTTTGGGGTCTTTAAGTTAGGTATAGGACCTTCATACTTGGCTCAAGAAAAGTTCATGTTATGTAGAATCATCACACCAAATCTATAGAACCAAAATCGGTTCTATAGATTTTGCATAATAATTTTGCAATCCAGATTTTGAAAAAAAAATTGCAAATTTTCAAAATTTTGCACAGCAAAAACCAAGGCCCTTAGATACATGAAAATTTAATCATTTATAGAAGGGCTCTCAAGCTTTCAAGCGCTTTTTGAAAAATTCGAATCCGTCAATTAGGAGAGCTCTGGCGCTTGTTTAAACATTGGTCGAATTTTTGTACTACAATTTTGTATTTTTGTAATATAATGAGTTAATTTCTCATTTGCTTATATTTTATGCAGTAAATAATATTTGAATTATACTTTAATCACAATAGAAATGATTTTCGACATATTTTGTAAATAATTGTTGTTTAAACAATTTTAGAATATTTAAATAAATTTGTTTTTGATCTTTGATAAACAGTATATAAGTTTATGCACTTACCTTCGATGCAATAAAAAAATAAAGTTGATAATTAAAGGAAGTTTAAAGATACATAATTATCGGACTGTTGAAAGACCAATAATTATTAACGATAGGCATTTGAAAATACGCTAATTGTTTTTTTTTAAATCGCGAGACATCGATTTAAAAAAAATCATTAAACTCGGACCTCTAGAAGCTGAGATATTAATAATTTTTAAGCGCGTCGCGGTTTTGAACTCGCCGATTCAATTTCGAGCAGGCCGAAGCGACCGCGCTCTCGGCTTCCCCCACCACCACCCGTACGATTTTCTTGAATTTCTCGCCTGCATAAATAACTTTAAACACGTTTTAAAGTAGGTTGCCAATGAAGAAAAGTATTGCAAACTTAGACCTGGTAAGTACTCGGAATACCAAAGGTATTTTTCGAAAAATTAGCCCGGATGTCCCAGTACATTTAGTGTAAATGACGGTTAACTTTGATCGGCTATAACTACGTAACTAATTGATCAATCGATCTGTTTTTTTTTAAAGAAGCGTCTTTCCAAGAACTTTTAAAACCTGCTTTAAAAAATTTGATTTGATTGAATATTCACAAAGTTCTAATTGTTTATAAGTACAAAAATTCGACCAATGTTTAAACAAGCGCCAGAGCTCTCCTAATTGACGGATTCGAATTTTTCAAAAAAAGTTTGAAAGCTTGAGAGCCCTTCTATATGTGATTAAATTTTCAAGTATCTAAGGGCCTTGGTTTTTGCTGTGCAAAATTTTGAAAATTTGCAATTTTTTTTTCAAAATCTGGATTGCAAAATTATTATGCAAAATCTATCGAACCGATTTTGATGAAATTTGGTGTGATGATTCTACATAACATGAACTTTTCTTGAGCCAAGTATGAAGGTCCTATACCCAACTTAAAGACCACAAAAAAAATTCCCTAAAAAGTAATGTTTTTAACCCCATTTTTGGCGATTTTTTCGATTTTTACAATAATAATCATGATTCATTCGATTTGTAACTAGTCATATTTTGTAAAAAATTTAATTACAAACATTTTTTTCCTCTTCCATTTTCGCCTAAAATCAACTCTTAAAAAGATACATAATTAAATAGGAAGAAAATATGACATTTTTCGATTTTTTTTTAACATATTGTGCCGCCAAAAGTTAAGCCCACATTTTTTTTATGCGCATAGAAAAATTTTCATTCCTAGTGATATTTGAAAGCCAAAAAGCCAAAAATCTCCGTGGATATACGATTCATCCAAACCAAAACAGATACCGCCTAGTCTAAAGAACAAAAAACCATTGTCGATTTGTCGAATTTGTTCATTAAATATTTATAATTTTATTGCAACCGCAGTCATTTCCTTGTTATAGAACGCTTAAGTTAATTAAATTTCTTACCTGGTCTAGACAAACCTTCTTGAAGACCACTTATTAAAAAAAGTTCAAATGTATTAATTTTCCTTATTTTTTTAGGTTGCATCATAAGATTTTAAGTCTTGCTATCAATTCTGGGCTATTTATAGATTCAATTAAGTCATCTTATCACCTTTTTTTCCGTGAACAACTCGATAAAATATATAAAGTACTTACTGGAAATTTTATTATTCTGATATATCGTGACCAGTTATTATTATTATTATTATATTGTCCCTCTTTAATTAAACAATAATTAACGAAATCCCACTTTTTAGTTATGACTTAGTTTTAAAAATAATTGGATATTCTGTTTATTATAACCAAAATTCAAAAAAGTTTCGCTTATATTATTTTTTGATGACTCCAAGTACTTTTAAAATAAAACAGTCAGTGAGATTTATGTTTATTATATGATCTTTAGTAAAACCGATCATCGTCTATTTCATTGTAAAAAGCCCTTGATATATCCATATAATCGATATTTTCCATCATTTTTATAACAATTGTTCTAGGTATACAGGGTTAGAACTATTTAAAGGGAGACTACAAGGATATCGGAAACTGTTAGTCCTACAGATCAAATTACAAAAAAGTTGCACAATTATGGGGCGAGTGTTTTGGTGAAAACAGATCCAAGATATCTTCGATAGTTTCTGAGATATCTCGAAAAAAGTGAAAATATCGATTTTCTATTTTTCGTTATAACTCATTCGTTTTTTAAGATAGCGTCACGAAATTTTGTATCTAGGCATTATCCAACATGGCGATTTCAATGGTGAGTTCAGATTTTTTCTATCTTCCATTGTTTCAGAGTCGCGATAGTCAACTTTTTTTTTCTTATGGACGCCATATTGATTCTCCTCATGGATGGATAAAGAAAAAAAATACGAATTCAACGATGTATCACACTACAAAAATATCCTGTCTGCCTGCAGCAATTTGAATTTCTTTTTAATTTTTCTGAAATAGTAGGGTGATGTCCGAATTGTCATTTTCTTTAGTGTAAAACATAACATGGTGTTCCCACTCACCATTGAAACTCACCATTGGGGAACTCACCATTGAAATCGCCATGTTGAATAATGCCAAGATACAAAATTTCGTGACGCTATCTTAAAAAACAAATGAGTTATAACGAAAAATAGAAAATCGATATTTTCACTTTTTTCGAGATATCTCAGAAACTATCGAAGATATCTTGGATCTGTTTTCACCAAAACACTCGCCCCATAATTGTGCAACTTTTTTGTAATTTGATCTGTAGGACTAACAGTTTCCGATATCCCTGTAGTCTCCCTTTAAATAGTTCTAACCCTGTATAGAGATAAGATTATTACTTTATCTTTGATTATAAATATCCTCAAAATGGAAAATAATTCATTTTATGAACTGACAAAAGCACAAACAATTACTATACATTTTTGTAATACTTAAGTGATTTCGAGCAAGACATCAGGTAAGTGAAAAAAGCTATTCAATTTTTTTTAACATAAGACAAGTGTCGTAAGGTTCTATATTATTTTATGACCTTTTCGTGTATTATTGTACAAGCTATAACACTACAACGTATCAAAAACGAAGGATTTTTCCTCTTCCAAATACAGGGTGATTCACAAATGATGATCAAAAATGAAGCCCCGTATTCTTTGGTGAATTTTAAGGGGAGTCTTTCCTATAAAGTTTTTATCTAGGACGCTTCGTTAAAAAGATACAGGGTGTTAAACTTATTTTTTTATTAATTAATTTATTTATTTATTTGTTCATTTATTTTCCTTTTATGACAATAAAGTTATTGTATAGGAATGGTCATAAAAAACCTTAGGTCTAACACTTAAAACAAAAAACACATATATTCAAAACACATTGCACACATTACATATTACATTAAAATATTCCTCTAGAGAATAAAAACACTTTTCATTCAGATAGTCGGTCAAACTCTTTTTAAATGCTGTTTCGGTAGTAGGTACTTTGTTTTATATTTGTCGGTAACAAATTAAATATTCTAGGCTATATAAATCTGGTTGAGTCACCTTTCCTTTCGTCTAGTATTCACACTGTGATGATGACTATTCACAGCAAAAATATTCCTATTTTTAAAAACATATATTTATCTCAAATATAGGTATATACAGGGTGTCCCTGAAAAGGATGGACAACGCTTGACCACAGGTTCCTTGGATGAAAATAAGACTATTTAGCCTAACTTACCTATACAGGGTGTCTCATAATTAGCTGCCAACCCTGAATAGGCCGATTCTATGATCAAAACTAAGTAAAAAAGTTCATATGAACATGGGTCCGGAAATGCTTCCTAAGGGCACAGGGACCCATTGAAGAGGGAGGAATGGAAATCATTTTTTTGCAATATCTCTCAATCGCGTTGTGATAAATGAATGAAATTTGGTATACACAGCTAAATTTTGATGAGCAATTTGATGGACTAATGCATTTATTTCCACAAGGTCCATTGGGGTGGGTACGGGGGGGCCCTTGGTACTTTGCGTGTGTAACTTTTTCATCTTTGACTTTTTAACAAATTGGACAGCAAATTCCGTTTTCCCGACCTGTTTTACGTTAAAAAGGTACTCTTGTTTCAAATCGTTATCTTTAACGGTTTCTGAGAAAATCGCTCTTGAATTAATCCCACTTTGGTCAATTTCATAGTAATTTAAACAAAATTATCAAGGTATTCTTATGTCAAAGTATTGTCAACCCGATTGCCAATTTAATAGTTCTAAGCGAAAAAAATGGAAGAGTTTACGGGACAAGAGTTAGTTGATATGATATTTATTTATGGCTTTTGCGATGGTTCTGCAGCGGCAGAACGCGAGTACGGGAGAAGGTTTCCAAACCGAAGGCTGCCATCAAGGAGGACATTCCCTACGGTATTCCGCAACTTAGCTGCAACCGCCACTTTTCGAAAGGCACCGGGCCAAGGACGTCCCAGGATTAATAGGGAACCGGAGGTCCTTGACGCTATTGAACAAGATCCTACGACTAGCATACGGAACATTTCAAGGCAAATAAATGTTCCTCGGCCAACGGTACTACATATCTTAAAGATTTCCTTAACAGACACCCTGTATAATACAGATTATCGTAGTAAAACTTTCTTATAGAGCGATTTTCCGTAGTGTTGTTATTGGTTGCTTAATAAGGGAACTATTTTTCAGTCAATAAGAACTATAACTTTGACAATGTTTTTACGGGCAAAATTATTTCCTGTAGTATTGGCAGACCTTATACAGAGTGGAAGGTTTAACTGGAACAAATTCTGTAACTTAACTGCTCAAAATGTACGGATCTATCTCAACGAACCGTTTCCGAATAGGTAGATCGGAAGAAGGGGCCCAATTGAGTGGCCAGCAAGGTCACCCGATCTTACTCCATTAGATTTTTTTATGGGGATATCTAAAAAACAAGGTTTATATGCTACTAAATCAAATGACATCGCCGAGCTTCAACAAAGAAACAGGGATGAAATTAGGCAAGTAACGCCGGAAGTGTTACAAAATGTTCGGAATGCTTTTTATTATCGCAACAAGGCGGAGGGCACTTTGAAAATTTTTTGCATTAAAGTACATTGTAGTTTCAGTAAACTTTTCCTTATTTTATTTTTTCCGACACACTGCTTATAAAAAGTAACAAAAAAATACGTAATTGTATTTGTAATTGAAAAAGTTCTAAAATAAAAAGTTAATCAACCATATTCCATTTTTAAAAAAAGTTGGGCGATGACACAACTAACACACTAATACTTATTTCCACCGACTGTTTGAAGGATTTTTTAACGCAAAGGGAAGAATAAGTTACCGTTTTGATTCTACCGAAGCGTTATTCTTCTTGACTGCCATAGGATGTCGAAATTTCAATATTTCTAAGAATCAGGGCATTCACAAGAAAATACACCTAAAATTTGCGTTGCAGCAAGCCTCTTTCACTTCCTGCTTACGAATTTCAATTGTTGGAAATCATAACGAGACCTTTGCCTAATTTTAAAGTTGATAGAAACGGTCATAAATTAACTAAATAATAGCTGTTTTACATTGACAATTTATTGATGAATAAATTCACGCAGTTCTTCAAGAATTAATTCACGAATTTATTGGTAAACAGTGTGGTTTTACACTGCTACAGACTTTGTCAAGTTTTTTGACGCATGAATCAGTTCTACCAACGAATCAAAGAAGCAAATAAATTTCAAAAATGTCACCTTTCCACTCATAATTGTAGTGATACAACAGAGGTAGCGTTTTGACACATATTATATGAATATTGGTGTTTGTAAGTAACAAATCAGTAAAAACAATGCAAAACTAGCACGACGCCACACAATTATTTACATATTCCAATAACATAACCTCATTACTGATCTGAGGCTGGAAATCTGTTGGGTTGGTACCTCCGAACTTCACGAAGAAATTGACGAAAATTAGAACATGCTCTAATTCGTCAAGAACTTGATGAATATATTCATGAAGTTATTTGACAGCAGATTTGGTGCATTACACTCGTACAATTTCTTGATGAAGCGACTTCATGAATTAATTGATCAATAAATTGTCAATGTAAAACAGCTATAAGAATTTTCTGTGCTAGTTATGACATCATCCTCCTGCTGTTTGTTAAATCGGTTGTCTGTTAAAAATTTTTAGATGTATTTTAAATATCGTATCAATTTTCTAATTATTATGCGTAAACTTGATGAAAAATGAATATAAAAATAAAATATTCTCCGATGAAACTAATACGAAATTGTTGTTTTAGAATATTAACCTAAAAAAGGGCATGGATACCACCTGCTATACTTACAACGGTAAGTCGTGGAGACGATGCCCAACAAGATCAGACAACAACAGCTTCTTCCACGCTGTATTCGGAGTAAGGACCGATGAAAGCGTAGCGCATTTTGACGAGGAGACGGAGTACCGGCGCATGTGTTGGGCGACCTTCCTCACATACTTCAAAAACAAAACTATGCCCGCCTGTCTGGCGGACATATTGAGAAAATGTCTCTATGCAAACGAGAACTACCAACACGTGTCTACCGACGTCAAACACCATCTTGAAAATTATATTTCTGATATTGTGGATGGCAAGCAAGCTGTAACCAAGCATGATATTCCAGTTCTGGCTACTTTGGAAAATGTTAAAGTTGTAGTGCTCTCAGGGGGAAGAACAGATCCTGATGTGATCGTTGTAGAACCTATGTCCAATATTCTCGGAAGTTTTCGAAAAGAAGTCCTGAAAGAAAAGCCCAAAGAAATTGTCTTGTGCCTTCAAGAAAACATTTTTGCAAGACTTGAACCCGCAAATAAAGGAACTCGTCCAAAATTAAATAAAAATAAGGTTCAGAAGAAAATTGATCCTAGTAAATATAGAAAAGGCGGCAGCGCGGGGAGCAAGGGGGTGGAATACCAAGTTTATTTACTAGCGACGGTTATTCTAAACACGCTCAAAAATGCATTAAGTCAATGGAAGTTGTCTACGGAGAACGAAGATGCAGGAAAATTCGACGATATCGTTTTGGAATGGTCGGACGGAGCCGTTCTCATCCAATCCAAACACAAAGAGGACCACAACAAGAAGATCACTTTTGAAGAACTGACTGCCACCAGTTCCTAGCGGGCAGCCGACCAGAGCACACGTGTTTTGTGAAAGTGTAGTGCAAGGAGCAAATTCTACCTGCCTTTATTAAGGCTACCTGGAAAGAATCCCTTTCTTTCCTTTTAATTACCGACCTAATCCCCGGCTTAAGCATAGACGCCGTCGGCATCTTTGTTACAGCACCTGTGCCGGGGTTATGCCCAGGTAAGTTTTTACTTATTTATCAGTTATTTGCATTACTTTAGAATACATTTCTTTAAAATTGCGACCCCCGACAAACAATATACCAGACAGACAAATACACCAAAAGACACGTACGCCCCCGTGAGGGGGCATCCCCACACGACTAACACTTACACACCTTCCC
>NW_019426040.1:13885-18174 GCF_000390285.2 Anoplophora glabripennis
CATAAACATGACACTACCCCCGGGGTTTACACAGACGAGCCGGCGAAGCAAGAAGAGCGCCAGAAGAAAGGGCCCTAGCCGGCGGGGCCCAGCCAGGACAAAAGGAGGTCCCACAAAGCGCCTACACCGGCCGCATTTGCGGTCGGGGTAGACGACGGATGGGGCCCACCTACGAAGGCTGTCCAGGCCTACACGAGATGAGGCAGGATAAAGAGGGATAATCCCCCTCGATCCCAAATCATTGAGGCCAATTTCTAGCCATAGAATAATGGCGCGCGACTGCCACCAATTCCAAAAAAGATGATTTCAGCGTGCCGAAATATTTCCTGTCCTACATGTTAATAAAGGAAAAATTTAACGTGAAAAATGTTATTCTATGTACAAATGCAGGCGTTGATCAGGAAGCTCTTTTAGACTATCAAACAGGAAATTCTGAAAGCTCGCTGCACTATGAAGATGGCGATTGTTCATTTTATACGCTTAAAGATAAATTTTTACCGGTTTTAAAACAAGCAACAGTTAGCTATTACAGACAAAATTTTAAAGACAAAGGTGTTGAAGAATCAGCCATGACTACAGAAAACTTCGAAGACTTTTCGAAACACTTTCAGATATACTTCAATTATCCACCTCTAGAGACCCTGGAGAAGAACATTGAAAAGTTATTATCACTCACAAAGTGCTGCAGCAATACACAGAGCAAGATAACCTCACTGGAAATGTTTCCTAAAGTAACGCATTGGTTCCACCAAAAAAAGGGCTTACGCGAGTGCTTTACAGAACTTCACGCCAAGGCCATGTTCGCGGAAATATGGACGGACAAATACTGTCAAAAATTAGAACGGTATAAGGTGTCTCTCCACAAAAACGACTTGAATTTCCAAAACTCGAAACAGATATTTCATGTCGCTGTATCCCACGGCCATCTATTGCCGGCAATAAACATTTATCACGCTGTGCAGAATTATAAAGAGAAAACAATGGAGAATTATAGAGAGAGAATACTCTTTACCAACCCTGACGATAACTTCGACACCCAGAAATTGGCACTAGAGGCATTTGGGCTTCCTAAGTACGTCTTCTTAATAGTCATTTTACTTAAAGTTACCGAAGGGTCCGTAATAATGAAAATGTGGGATAAACTAAGAGATGTATTGGCCAAGAAAGAGTATAAGAAGGTTATTTTGATTACCGGGTCTAACGATACCTTGTTCAGACATATTGGGCCTTGTTATGAACCTGTTAATGGATCTTTGACGTTCGAGGATCTATCAAGGGGTTCCCAGGAGAGTTTATTAAAAAAGAAAAATATAGTCTTTCAAGGAAGGTCCGTTTGCTTAGAAGAATTATTGGCTGCTCGTACAACTGAAGGCTATTTAAAAGCTGTAGACGTAGACATACTGGAAAAGGTAATTTTAGGGGAAGAAGTAAAAGTGGGGATGCGATCTTTAGACTTGGACGAGAACACCGCACGATTTTACATAAATCGCACATTCAAAAGGGGAAAAGAAGAAATAAACGAGCATAACATTTATGACATGAAGGAAGATGTAGTGCTAATCTCCGACAGTGCAGGGATGGGGAAGAGCACTGTCCTTTCTAATCTGGCGACGACTATTAAAGATAGAAATTCTCACTTGTGGGTGATTAAAATCACACTCACGGAGTATAGCGGCATCTTAAGGGACGCCCTAATAAATCACAAAGAAACCGTAAACATAGTGGAACTGTTAAATTCGAAAATATCGACAAAACTGGCAAACCACTTAGAAAGGTTTGTGTTTTCCATGGACAAAAGAGTCGTACTGATGTTCGACGGGATTGACGAAATCAGTCCGGATTACACGGAACTCGTTCTCAATCTGCTGACCCAGTGCCTACAAGCAACCAACATCACGAAACTGTTTGTTACTACACGACCTCATATGGTCCAAAAATTGAAAGAAGTTTTGAACGTGGAGCCATTTATATTGCAACCCTTAACGGAACAGAACCAGGTCGACTTTCTTAGTAGCTATTGGATAAATGAGTTGGGCACAGATTTTGGTAATAAAGGGAATTGTGAGCAGTACGCCAAGGTATTGATAGGTAGAATGTCGTCGTGGACTAAACATCACCATTATGGCAACGAAGACGATTTTACCGCGATCCCTCTGCAACTAAGAATGCTGGCGGAGGTTTTCCAACAAAGCTCGAAACACTATGAGCCTTCAGATTGGGAAGGTTGCAAGGAGTACTTGAAGAAGCCTAAAGTGAAACCGAAATTGCCAGAAAAAATAAATATAAAAAAATTGTACGAAATGTTTTTTGAGAAAAAGAGAGACATCTATGTATATAAAGGAAGTCCTAGTGGCAACACGGCCGCAACCGGGCCAATGATTAAACAGTTTAATGAGTCGCTCACTTACTGCAAAAAGCTCGCGTTAGAACTGATCCTAGATAAAGAAGTTGGTCAACTTTTCTCGTGTTTGCAACAAAAATGCGACAATATCGACGAAAATACGCTAAAGATAGGGATCGTGCAGGAATCAAGCGATGAACTTCAGTTTATTCATAGGACTTTCGCAGAATATTTCGTGGCTGAAGGTCTATTTGAGGAACTTCAAGTTCAGTTACACACGCCCAATGTAAAATTTCAAGAGTTTTTCATCGACGAAGTATTACAGTTTTCCAGATATGGAATTATCCGTACTTTTCTGGATAATTTTCTACTGGAAGCAGGCATTATTCCTTCGAATATTTTTGAGAGTTATCAGTTGACCATACATAACACTATGTATAGGCATATATTATATCATATCAAGTATTATAAGTACTTTATTCATTCACTTGCAGAGGAAGGTTGTGTTGCAATTTTACGGCTCATCCTCAACTGCGTAAATTTCAAAGTTATCACAGACAAAGAGGTTACCATAAAATACACGAAAAATCACAGTATCTGTAACGGAGCAAATGGTTTCCCATCCGGAATTGAATTTAAAGATAATACATTAAATATCCTACAGGTTTCTGTAGAAAAGGACGGGGTCAACATCAGAAATAGGTACAGGGAGATGCCGCTACACTATGCGGCTCAAGGCGGCCACTTCGAAATGGTCAAATTTCTCGTTGAGCAAGGAGCGAAAATTGACTGTAGAGATGTATATGGATTCATGCCGCTACACTGTGCTGCCAAGCATGGTCACTTGCATATAGTTAAATTTTTTCTTAAACTAGGTACGGATTTAAATATTCGCCATTATTACGGCCAGACGGCACTGCATCTTGCTGCCCAGAATGGTCACTTGGACACAGTCAAATTCCTATTAGAACAAGGCGCAGATTTAAATGCTGTAGATCGAAACGGCATATCGGCACTACACTTTGCTGCCGAGGATGGTCATTTGGACACAGTCAAATTCCTTCTGGAACAAGGCGCAAATTTAAATGCTGTAGATAGTCGCGGCATGTCGGCACTACACTTTGCTGCCGAGAGGGGTCACTTGGACTTAGTCAAATTCCTTCTGGAACAAGGCGCAGATTTAAATGCTGTAGATCGTCGCAGCAGGTCGGTACTGCACTTTGCTGCCGGGGATGGTCATTTGGAAACAGTCAAATTCCTTCTGGAACAAGGCGCAAATTTAAATGCTGTAGATCGTCGCGGCATGTCGGCATTACACTTTGCTGCCGAGAGGGGTCACTTGGACACAGTCAAATTCCTTCTGGAACAAGGCGCAGATTTAAATGCTGCAGATCGTCACGGCATGTCGGCACTATACTTCGCTGCCGAGAGGGGTCACTTGGACTTGGTCAAATTCTTTCAGGAACAAGGCGCAGATTTAAATGCTGTAGGCAGTAAAGACATGTCGGCACTGACTCAGCTGTCGAGAGGGGTCGCTTGGACACAGTCAAATTCCTTCTTGAACAAGGTGTAGATGTCAATATTGCAGACAACAACGGACGCACGCCGCTGCATTTAGCTGCCTCGAATGATAGCTTGGAGACAGTTAAATTCCTTCTTCAAGTAGAAGCAGACATCAATATTAGGGGTAAAGATGGCTTAACAGCACACCAGCTCGCTCGTGCTAAGAATCGCCATAAAATTGCCGACTGCTTTGCGAATATCCAAGGATGAAAGATGCACAGATGGGACGCAAAAATGAGTAGTGGTAAATCCTTTATGCACCTCACTATTGGCTTTCCTTTCACAACACAACATAGAACTCAACGAAGTAAGCAATTGTATTAAGTACCTACGTAATATTTTTCCGAAACCTCAGGGGCAACGGAAATAAAATGTATAATAATAA